>NC_057799.1:247452693-247462302 GCF_018294505.1 Triticum aestivum
CTCCCTCCGGCGCCCGCCGGCGACCGCCGCCCCGCCGGCCATCCTCTCCTCTCCGGCCAGCCGCATCCTCTCCTCTCCCGCCGGCGACGAGCACGAGCTCGAGCGACCTGGCCTCGATCCGATCTGAGGTTCGCCCGTTGACTTTTTCTCGCCCCTAATTTTCTCGAAGTGTTGAAATTCTACAGCATCTTGCTCTGTTCCCGATGCGATAACTTATTGCATGTAGCTCGGATTCGCGCGTGTAATATGTAAAATTGTTCGACTCGTGATGCTCTTCATTTTGTTCAATCGCACCATGTTCATTAGAGGTCATATTGATGCCCAAATCTCTGTTGGAAGAGGGCTAGTTGCTGTTATTCTCTGGTTCTTATCAGAACTTGGAGATTTGTCATTTTTGTATCATTTATTCTGTGCATCTTTTGAGCTTGAGCTCTACATGTGTTTTGAAGTATGCCATGCCATATTTCCAGTGGTGTAGTCCATATATTTTTGTGATCTCTGTGATGACTAGCACAAGCATGCAAAGTAGGCCCCGTAATATTTCTGATTTCAGGGACTGATTTCTCTGTCCTTGTCTGCTGTAATTTTGTTGCCATGTAAACTTGATGCTACAGAGGGATCCATGCATATTTTGAATATGTTCAGTAAGGATGTTTTGTAGCTATAGTTGTAATTGATCCATCCATGCAATTGTTTGCAATTATGGAGTGATAAACATGACTCAATCTTGCTCTACTTTTGCTATAAAATATTTCTGGCAGATTCTTAACATGATATGCAATTTTGCCAAGCTTATTTTAGTTGATCCATACATGCTATGCAATTGTTCTTGCCATGGATAGCTTCATAAACATGCTATATTACTGTAGGTGTGCTTGGTTTGTCATGCATTGCTCTGTAGTGAGTGCATCAAGCTCACAAAGAGGCCTACATATTAATATTTCTGCCATGCTCTGTTTTCTGCTAAGTCTGGAACCTGATAACGAAACTTGCTATGTTTACATGCTTGCCATCATATCTTCTTGTCCTTTTTGGCTTATGGTCAGTAAGGGACTTTTGTCATGGGCATTTAGTAGAACACTACCATGCCTTGTTTTGCTATGTTAAGTTCCTGTAGCATGTTGATTTCGTGCTCTGAACATTGCTACCTGATGCTGTTTTCTGCCATGTCTAGTTTTTCAAAGTCTGTGAACCTGTAATCTTTTGCACTTTTGCCATGCTTGTTTGAGCTTGATATGTCGTGAACTAGCCGTAGCTCAATGTTCATCTTTTGTCAAGCATCTCCTGCAGTTTACTGTCATGTGCTTTGTTACTATGTTGGGGTGCTGTAGCATTGTTGCTTGTTGCATTTTATGTGCTATCTTGCTGTTTATCGCAGATTCGTGTCATTCTTGTTTTGCTTGCCATTTGCAAACCGTGCATCCGATTCCGGTGATCTTTATATCGATTTCGACCGAAATCATCTCATCTTTCCAGTGGCATGCTTGGTTTGCCAAGTTACTGCCATGTTCATCATTTTCCTTCCGGAGCACGCATATGCATCGCATATCATATCTCGCATATCATACATGTTTTTGCATCATGTTGCTTGCGCATTTCTCGTTGTTGATTGTGGTTCCGTTTGTTTGTGTTCTTGTCTTGGGTAGAGCCGGGAGACGAGTTCGTGAACGAGGAACCTGTCGAGTACGCTTACGAGGATCAAGCTTTCGACAACTCTGAGAATCTTGCAGGCAAGATGACCACCCCTCGAAATCACTTCTATCTTTGCTATGCTAGTTGTTCGCTCTATTGCCATGCTCCGCTACCTATCACTTGCTATATCATGTCTCCCATTTTAGCCATGTCAGCCTCTAACCATCCTCTCCTAGCAAACCGTTGTTTGGCTAAGTTACCGCTTTTGCTCAGCCCCTCTTATAGCGTTGCTAGTTGCAGGTGAAGTTGAAGTTGTTCCATGTCGGAACATGGATATGTTGGGATATCACAATATCTCTTATTTAATTAATGCATCTATATATTTTGGTAAAGGATGGAAGGCTCGGCCTTATGCCTGGTGTTTTGTTCCACTCTTGCCGCCCTAGTTACTGTTATACCGGGATTATGTTCCTTGAGTTGCGTTCCTTACGCGGTCGGGTGATTTATGGGACCCCCTTGACAGTTCGCCTTGAATAAAACTCCTCCAGCAAGGCCCAACCTTGGTTTTACCATTTGCTACCTAAGCCTTTTCCCCCGGGTTTTCGCGAGCCCGAGGGTCATCTTATTTTAAACCCCTGGACCAGTTCTCCTTCGAGTGCTGGCCCAAACCGAGCGATGTCCGGCGCCCCCTGGGCAACCAGGGTCTATGCCAACCCGACGTCTGGCTCATCCGTTGTGCCCTGAGAACGAGATATGTGCAGCTCCTACCGGGATTTGTCGGCACATTCGGGGGCTTTGCTGGTCTTGTTTTACCATTGCCGAGATGTCTTGTAAACCGGGATTCCGAGACTGATCGGGTCTTTCCGGGAGAAGGTTTATCCTTCGTTGACCGTGAGAGCTTATGATGGGCTAAGTTGGGACACCCCTGCAGGGTATTATCTTTCGAAAGCCGTGCCCGCGGTTATGAGGCAGATGGGAATTTGTTAATGTCCGGTTGTAGATAATTTGTCACTTGACCCAATTAAAATACATCAATTGCGTGTGTAGCCGTGATGGTCTCTTCTCGGCGGAGTCCGGGAAGTGAACACGGTCTGAGTTATGCATGACGTAAGTAGGTGTTCAGGATCACTTCTTGGTCGTTGCTAGGTGACGTCCGTTCCGTTGCTTCTCTTCTCGCTCTCATTTGCGCAAGTTAGCCACCAAGAAGCACCTCTTTGCACCTCCCTTTCCTATAAGCTTAAATAGTCTTGATCTCGCGGGTGTGAGATTGCTGAGTCCCCGTGACTCACAGATTCTACCAAAACAGTTGCAGGTGCCGACGATGCCAGTGCAGATGATGGCGTCGATCTCAAGTGGGAGTTCGACGAGGAACGTGGTCGTTACTATGTGTCTTTTCCTGATGATCAGTAGTGGAGCCCAGTTGGGACGATCGGGGATCTAGCATTTGGGGTTATCTTATTTTCATCTGGATTTTGACCGTAGTCGGTCTATATGCTTGTATTTTGGATGATGTATGATGATATTTATGTATTGTGTGAAGTGGCGATTGTAAGCCAACTCTTTATCCCATTCTTGTTCATTACATGGTATTGTGTGAAGATGACCCTTCTTGCGACAAAACCACTATGCGGTTATGCCTCTAAGTCGTGCCGCGACACGTGGGAGATATAGCCGCATCGTGGGCGTTACAAGTTGGTATTCAGAGCCATCCCCGACTTAGGAGCCCCCTGCTTGATCGAATCGCTGACGTTGTTGAGTCTAGAACAAAAATGTTTTGAGTCTTAGGATTATATATATCGGAGAGTAGGATTCTTTTTACTCCTCAGTCCCTTCGTCGCTCTGGTGAGGTCTCCTGACGTAGAAGTTTTGACTACTCTCTCCTCAAATTTCACTAAATTTTTTTTAGGATCACGCGGGTATCTTGGAATCGTTCCGATGGATTTGTGACGAGAACATTGTTCTTGGTGCCTCCTGACATTTAGGGGTTGTGGCAGTGTCCCGGGGAGTTGAGCTCCGAGGTGTTGTCGTCACAATTTTATCGTTGCAGTTCTGGAATACCTGAGTTTCGCCGACATCGAAATCTCTTTTATGCAGTTGTTGGTGAGATCACCTCGACGCCACCCAGTACTGGGGCGGGAGTTCGGGAGTATTGCCATAACTCGTATAACGGATGTTTTTCGAAGGTTGAGGTAAACGATTTCCGAAGGTTTCTTGGTTATGTGTTGACGGATGGATACAGCTGGATCTAGGGATTGTTAGTTTGGGTGATATATTTTGTGTCCCCTGTATCCCCTATACCAGATTGCTTAACCAGAAAGTTTCGGGAGTTTATAAGTGGGAATTCTAGTAGCCTTAGGATATCTTTCCGACAGACGCATGATATGAGATTGGGGTTCGACGTCTAGTGGTCCGCCTGTATACGGTTGATTTAAAGTGGTCTCGTTGTGTCTTAAAGAGTCCATGGCTTTGCCGACTCGGGGACGCTTCGTATGTCATGTGCACAGCCTTGTACATGATGGTGCTGTACGATTGAGCCCGTGTGGGCCCCACCACAAAAACTTCGGACGAAATATCTATCATATGTTTGTTACGGCTTATTTTGCAAGCTAATACTTTGTTTTATTTTGTATTGTGGTATTCGAGTTGCTTCGAATTCATATGTTCATTCCATATCTTTTTCAAGTGGCTTCTCAACTTATGGAAGTGTGATGATTTACTACGGAATTCATTCGTTCATCTTCGTTCGAATGTTTATTGTGAAGACTATATGTTGCAATTTCTATCCGTTGATTCTACTTATCTATTTGTCTATCAAGATGCTAATGGATGTCACCCTCTTCAGGATGGCTCCGCCAACGCGTCAGAATCCGGATCGCAATGAAGGGAGTCAAGCGAACCCTCCGCCACCACCTCCACCTCCGGAGGCATGGCAAGCTATCATGGCAGCCACCAACGCCAATGCTCAGATGATTCTGCAACTCTTGCAAGAACGTACTCAAGGGCAAGGCAATCAAGGCAATCAAGGTCAAGGCAACAATCAGTTTCACTTTGCCACTCTCGACCAGTTTCTCGCAAATCAGCCCAAGTCTTTCAGCTACTGTGCCGAGGCCACGGATGCCGATGATTGGCTCGTGGACATCAACAAGCATTTTGAATGTAGCAATGTCAGGCCTGAGGACTATGTCAAGTTCGCTTCTTTCCAGCTCAAGGACCAAGCTGCTGATTGGTATCAACAATACAAAGATTCCAGAGGAGGTCGTGTGATCACTTGGACTGACTTCTGTCGGGACTTCAAAGCGCACCACATTCCACAAAGTGTTGTTGAGAGCAAGCGTGAGGAGTTCCGCAATCTCAAGCAAGGCAACATGTCTGTGTATCAATACAACATTCAGTTTCAGAAACTTGCTCGCTTCGCTAAACAGGACGTTCCTGATGAGAAGAGCATGATCTATCACTTCAGAGGTGGCCTTAAAGAGGATCTGCAGTTAGCTCTCGTTCTTGTTGAGCCTACTCACTTTGATCAATTCTACAATATGGCACTGAAGCAAGAGGCTGCTCAGCTCAAGTGTGAGGCTTCTAAGAAGAGAGTCAGAGACGCAATTCAGTCTTCTTCTTCCTCACTTGTGTCAGCTAAGCAACAGAAGTTCTGGTTGCCTCCTCCTCCGTTTCGCCAGCCTTACCAGCAGAAGAACAAAGGTGGCCATGGTTCTTCAAACTCTTCCAACTCTGGCTATCAGAACAAGTCTCAGAATCAAGTTCCGAAGTCCAATGCTCCTTATCACTGTCCACTCTCGGAGGTGACTTGCAACAAATGTCAGCAGAAAGGTCACTATGCTAACAAGTGCTTCAACCAGAGGCGTCTTCCTCCTCCTCCTCCTGTCAGATCTTCCAGCAATGCAGTGGTCAAGCATAATCCAAAGTCTGCAAAGGTGAACATGATGAACGCAGCTCAAGCGGAGGAATCTACTGATGTGATAATGGGTAATCTTCCTGTTAATGATATTCCTGCAAAAGTTCTTTTTGATACTGGTGCATCGCTTCCTTTCATATCAAGACCATTTTCTTTTAAGCATGAGTTGGTTTATCAAGATTTGCCTAGACCGTTATCAGTTGTCTCTCCGGGTAAATTCATGAATGCAAGTTCCATGGTTCCGAATGTTACCATCAAGATGGGCGACTATAAATTTCAGTCTTCTCCAATTGTTCTTGGTGACTCGGATATTGATCTTATTCTCGGGATGGACTGGCTTTCTAAGCACAAGGCTCAACTTGATTGTGCTGCTAGGGAAATTCAATTGACACACTCGTCTGAGGATGTGATTATTTATGCCGCTCGTGATGAAACCATTCGGTTTTTCTCTCTCAATGAGAAGGGCGAATTGAATGCCATCTCTCAAATTCCAGTCGTTTGCGAGTACCAAGATGTCTTTCCAGAAGAGCTTCCGGGTATGCCTCTGCACCGGCCGGTTGAGTTCGTTATTGAACTGGAGCCTGGCACTGAACCCGTTTGCAAGCGTCCATACAAGCTTGGACCTAACGAGCTGAAGGAATTGAAGAAGCAGCTCGATGAACAAGAACGTCTGGGTTTGATCAGACCGAGTTCTTCTCCATGGGGTTGTGGTGTTCTTTTTGTCAAGAAGAAGGATGGCACGGACCGACTTTGTGTCGACTACCGTCCATTGAACAAGAAGACAATCAAGAACAAGTATCCACTTCCCAACATCAATGAGCTATTTGAGCAACTCAAAGGGGCTAAAGTATTCTCGAAGCTTGACCTTCGTATGGGTTATCATCAGATTCGCATTCGTGAAGAAGATACTCCCAAGACAGCATTCAGAATAAGCTTTGGTTCTTATGAATATACTGTCGTGTCTTTCGGCCTTGTCAATGCTCCTCCAGTGTTCTCTCGGATGATGAATTTCATCTTCAACCCCTATACCAATGAATTTGTTCTGGTGTATCTCGATGATATCTTGGTCTTCTCCAAGAACAAGCAAGATCATGCCAAACATTTGCGATTGGTGCTCGACAAGCTCAGAGAGTATCAATTCTATGCGAAGTTCTCTAAATGTGAGTTTTGGCTCGATGAAGTTCTTTTTCTTGGTCACATCATCTCTGCCAAGTGCATCGCTGTTAACCCCGAGAAGGTGTCCGCAGTTGTGGATTGGGAACCTCCTCAAAATGTCAAGCAGCTCCGCAGTTTTCTGGGTCTTGCAAGCTATTGCCGAAGATTCGTTGAGAATTTCTCCAAGATTGCAAAACCTCTTTCCAACCTCCTACAGAAGCATGTGAAGTATGTCTGGTCTCCTGAGTGTGACGTTGCTTTCAACACTCTCAAAGAGAAACTAGTCACAGCTCCTGTCTTGACTCCTCCTGATGAATCCAAGCCGTATGAAGTTTTCTGTGATGCTTCTCTCCAAGGTCTCGGTGCTGTCTTAATGCAAGAGAAGAAAGTTGTGGCCTATACCTCTCGGCAGTTGAAGCCCAACGAGAAGAACTACCCCACTCACGATCTTGAGTTGGCGGAAGTTGTCCATGCATTAATCACGTGGAGACATCTCTTGTTGGGAAGACAAGTGGACATTTTCACTGATCACAAGAGTCTCAAGTATATCTTCACTCACCCCAACCTCAACCTCAGGCAGACTCGATGGGTCGAAATGATTCAAGAGTACAATCCGAGTATCAAATATACTCCAGGAAAGCAAATGTCATTGCAGATGCTTTAAGCAGGAAGGCTTATTGCAACAGCTTAATCCTCAAGCCTTTCCAACCAGATCTTTGTGAAGCTTTCCGCAAGCTGAATCTCCAAGTTGTTCCTCAAGGCCTTCTTGCCAACCTCATAGTATCTCCTACTTTGGAAGATCAAATTCGTGAGGCACAACTCCTTGATGCCATGGTGAAGAAGGTGAAACGTGGTATCGACAAGGGTCTTTCCAAATACAAGTGCTATCGCATTGATGACAGAGACACTTTGTTCTTCGAGGACCGGATTGTGGTTCCTAAAGGTGATCTAAGAAAAGTCATAATGAACGAGGCGCACAATTCTCTTCTGTCCATTCATCCTGGAAGTACAAAGATGTATCATGACCTCAAGCAGTCGTACTGGTGGACTCGAATGAAGCGAGAAATTGCTCAGTTCGTGAATGAATGTGATGTCTGCCGAAGAGTGAAAGCAGAACACCAACGACCAGCTGGTCTCCTCCAACCTCTTGCTATCCCAGAATGGAAGTTTGATCATGTCGAAATGGACTTCGTGACTGGATTTCCCAAGTCCAAGCGCGGAAATGATGCTATCTTCGTTGTCATCGACAAGCTCTCTAAAGTGGCTCATTTCCTTCCTATCAAAGAATCCATCACAGCAGCTCAGCTGGCAGAGCTCTACACCTCCAGAATTGTCTCCATGCACAGCATTCCACAATTGATTTCTTCAGATCGTGGAAGTATCTTCACCTCTAAGTTCTGGGACTCCTTCCAGAAGGCCATGGGCACAAACATTCGCTTCAGCACAGCTTTCCATCCTCAAACTAGTGGCCAAGTCGAGCGAGTCAATCAAATTCTTGAAGATATGCTCAGGGCTTGTGTCATTTCCTTTGGCATGAAATGGGAAGATTGTCTTCCTTATGCTGAATTCTCCTAAAACAACAGCTTCCAAGCGAGTTCGGGCAAGGCCCCATTCGAGATTCTCTATGGCAGAAAGTGCCGTACTCCTCTTAATTGGTCAGAGACTGGTGAACGCCAACTTCTTGGCAATGACTTAATCACTGAAGCTGAAGAAATGTGTAAAGTCATCCGTGATAATCTCAAAGCCGCGCAATCGCGTCAGAAGAGTTACTATGATAGTAAGCATGGTGATTTGGCTTTCGAGATCGGAGACCATGTCTACCTCCGCGTCTCTCCAATGAAAGGCACTCGTCGCTTCGGTATCAAAGGGAAGCTTGCCCCTAGATACGTGGGTCCTTTCAATATCATTGGCAAAAGAGGCGACCTCGCCTATCAACTTGAGCTTCCTTCCAACTTTGCGAACGTGCACGACGTGTTCCACGTGTCACAGCTCCGCAAGTGCTTCAAGATGCCTGAGCGCACTATCGACTTCGAAGAGATTGACCTCCAGGAAGATTTGTCTTATCATGAGCACCCCGTTGCTATTCTTGAAGAAACTGAGCGCAAGACTCGCAACAAGTCTATCAAATTTCTGAAAGTGAAGTGGTCGCACCATTCCGACCGGGAAGCCACCTGGGAACGCGAGGACCATCTCCGTTCCGAATATCCGGAGTTATTTCAGTCCTAGATCTCGGGACGAGATCCTCTCGTAGTGGTGGAGTGTTGTAACACCCCGCATGTAACTTGCCATATTTTGTAACTCCGACTCTTGCCATTTTCGGCTATGTGATATGTTTTTCCCTCCGTTGTCGGGTTTTGTCTTTCGTTTTGTATTTTTTCATGTCATGCATTTTCATATCATGTCATCATGCGCTTTGCATTTGCATACGTGTTCGTCTCATGCATCCGAGCATTTTCCCCGTTGTCCGTTTTCCAATCCAGCGCTCCTATCTCCTCCGGTGCACCCCTCTTGTTTTCTTTCGTGTGCGTGTGTCAAACTTTCTCGAAATGGACCGAGGCTTTTCAAGTGGTCTTAATATACCACCCGGAGACTACCGGTCAAGTTTCGTTCCATTCGGAGGTCGTTTGGTACTCCATCGGTTAACCGGGCATCCGCAAGTCCATTTGAGTGTCCAGCAAAAACCCCCTCCAAAACCAGCCCAAAACCCACCAAACTCTCTTCCATGCTCTAGGTCGTTCGATCACGATCGTGTGGGCGAAAACCGCACCTCATTTGGAGTCTCCTAGCTCCCTCTACCTATAAAACTCCATCTCCCCCAAAAACGGAATCGCAGACGAACCCTAGCTCCTCCCTCCGCGCCGCGCCGGACGCGTCCGCTCCGGCCGGACAACGTCCGCCGCGCCGCCCGGCCA
>NC_057799.1:247462312-247462568 GCF_018294505.1 Triticum aestivum
AAACCCACCAAACTCTCTTCCATGCTCTAGGTCGTTCGATCACGATCGTGTGGGCGAAAACCGCACCTCATTTGGAGTCTCCTAGCTCCCTCTACCTATAAAACTCCATCTCCCCCGAAAACGGAATCGCAGACGAACCCTAGCTCCTCCCTCCGCGCCGCGCCGGACGCGTCCGCTCCGGCCGGACAACGTCCGCCGCGCCGCCCGGCCAACCGGAGCGCGCCACGTCGCCTCCTCTCTCTTCCCACGCCGCGGG
>NC_057799.1:247463092-247473602 GCF_018294505.1 Triticum aestivum
TCCCTCCGGCGCCCGCCGGCGACCGCCGCCCCGCCGGCCATCCTCTCCTCTCCGGCCGGCCGCATCCTCTCCTCTCCCGCCGGCGACGAGCACGAGCTTGAGCGACCCGGCCTCGATCTGATCTGACGTTCGCCCGTTGACTTTTTCTCGCCC
The DNA here is from genome assembly GCF_018294505.1 of Triticum aestivum. NCBI lineage: Eukaryota > Viridiplantae > Streptophyta > Magnoliopsida > Poales > Poaceae > Triticum > Triticum aestivum. Next base: position 247,463,246 of record NC_057799.1, read on the forward strand.
CTAATTTTCTTTGTGTTGAAATTCTACAGCATGTTGCTCTGTTTCCGATGCGATAACTTCTTGCATGTAGCTCGGATTCGCGCGTGTAATATGTAAAATTGTTCGCCTCGTGATGCTTTTCATTTTATTCAATTGCACCATGTTCATTAGAGGTCATCTTCATGCCCAAATCTCTGTTGGAAGAGGGCTAGTTGCTGTTATTCTCTGGTTCTTATCAGAACTTGGAGATTTGTCATTTTTGTATCATTTATTCTGTGCATCTTTTGAGCATGAGCTCTACATGTGTTTTGAAGTATGCCATGCCATATTTCCAGTGGTGTAGTCCATGTAGTTTTGTGATCTCTGTGGGGATTAGCACAAGCATGCAAAGTAGGCCCCATAATATTTCTGATTTCAGGGACTCAGTGATTTCTCAAAGTCCTTGTCTGCTGTAATTTTGTTGCCATGTAAACTTGATGCTACAGAGAGATCCATGCATATTTTGAAGATATTCAGTAAGGATGTTTTGTCGCTATAGTTGTAATTGATCCATCCCTGCAATTGTTTGCAATTATGGGGTGCTATAGCATGACTCAATCTTGCTCTACTTTTGCTATAAAATATTTCTGGCAGATTCTTAACATGATATGCAATTTTGCCAAGCTTATTGTAGTTGCTCCATACATGCTATGCAATTGTTCTTGCCATGTATAGCTTCATAAACATGCCATATTGCTGTAGGTGTGCTTGGTTTGTCATGCGTTGCTCTGTAGTGAGTGCATCAAGCTCACAAAGAGGCCTACATATTAATATTTCTGCCATGCTCTGTTTTCTGCCAAGTCTGAAACCTGATAATGAAACTTGCTATGTTTACATGCTTTCCATCATATCTTCTGGTCCTTTTTGGCTTATGGTCAGTAAGGGACTTTTGTCATGGGAATTTAGTAGAACACTACCATGCCTTATTTTGCTATGTTAACTTCCTGTAGCATGTTGATTTCGTGCACCGAACATTGCTACCTGATGCTGTTTTCTGCCATGTCCAGTTTTTCACAGTCTGTGAACCTGTAATCTTTTGCACTTTTGCCATGCTTGTTTGAGCTTGATATGTCGTGAACTAGCCGTAGCTCAGTGTTTATCTTTTGTCAAGCATCTCCTGTAGTTTACTGTCATGTGCTTTGTTGCTATGTTGGGGTGCTGTAGCATTGTTGCTTGTTGCATTTTCAGTGCTATCTTGCTGTTTATCGCAGATTCGTGTCATTCTTGTTTTGCTTGCCATTTGCAAACCGTGCATCCGATTCCGGTGATCTTTATATCGATTTCGACCGAAATCATCTCATCTTTCCAGTGGCATGCTTGGTTTGCCAAGTTACTGCCATGTTCATCATTTTCCTTCCGGAGCACGCATATGCATCGCATATCATATCTCGCATATCATACATGTTTTTGCATCATGTTGCTTGCGCATTTCTCGTTGTTGATTGTGGTTCCGTTTGTTTGTGTTCTTGTCTTGGGTAGAGCCGGGAGACGAGTTCGTGAACGAGGAACCTGTCGAGTACGCTTACGAGGATCAAGCTTTCGACAACTCTGAGAATCTTGCAGGCAAGATGACCACCCCTCGAAATCACTTCTATCTTTGCTATGCTAGTTGTTCGCTCTATTGCCATGCTCCGCTACCTATCACTTGCTATATCATGTCTCCCATTTTAGCCATGTCAGCCTCTAACCATCCTCTCCTAGCAAACCGTTGTTTGGCTAAGTTACCGCTTTTGCTCAGCCCCTCTTATAGCGTTGCTAGTTGCAGGTGAAGTTGAAGTTGTTCCATGTCGGAACATGGATATGTTGGGATATCACAATATCTCTTATTTAATTAATGCATCTATATATTTTGGTAAAGGGTGGAAGGCTCGGCCTTATGCCTGGTGTTTTGTTCCACTCTTGCCGCCCTAGTTACTGTTATACCGGGATTATGTTCCTTGAGTTTGCGTTCCTTACGCGGTCGGTTGATTTATGGGACCCCCTTGACAGTTCGCCTTGAATAAAACTCCTCTAGCAAGGACCAACCTTGGTTTTACCATTTGCTACCTAAGCCTTTTCCTCCGGGTTTTCGCGAGCCCGAGGGTCATCTTAGTTTAAACCCCCGGACCAGTGCTTCTTCGAGTGCTGGCCCAAACCGAGGGATGTCCGGCGCCCCCTGGGCAACCAGGGTCTATGACAACCCGACGTCTGGCTCATCCGTTGTGCCCTGAGAACGAGATATGTGCAGCTCCTATCGGGATTTGTCGGCACATTCGGGGGCTTTGCTGGTCTTGTTTTACCATTGTCGAGATGTCTTGTAAACCGGGATTCCGAGACTGATCGGGTCTTTCCGGGAGAAGGTTTATCCTTCGTTGACCGTGAGAGCTTATGATGGGCTAAGTTGGGACACCCCTGCAGGGTATTATCTTTCGAAAGCCGTGCCCACGGTTATGAGGCAGATGGGAATTTGTTAATGTCCGGTTGTAGAGAATTTGTCACTTGACCCAATTAAAATACATCAATTGCGTGTGTAGCCGTGATGGTCTCTTCTCGGCGGAGTCCGGGAAGTGAACACGGTCTGAGTTATGCATGACGTAAGTAGGTGTTCAGGATCACTTCTTGGTCGTTGCTAGGTGACGTCCGTTCCGTTGCTTCTCTTCTCGCTCTCATTTGCGCAAGTTAGCCACCATATATGCTTTTGTCGCTGCAGCTCCACCTTTTTGCACCTCCCTTTCCTATAAGCTTAAATAGTCTTGATCTCGCGGGTGTGAGATTGCTGAGTCCCCGTGACTCACAGATTCTACCAAAACAGTTGCAGGTGCCGACGATGCCAGTGCAGATGATGGCGTCGATCTCAAGTGGGAGTTCGACGAGGAACGTGGTCGTTACTATGTGTCTTTTCCTGATGATCAGTAGTGGAGCCCAGTTGGGACGATCGGGGATCTAGCATTTGGGGTTATCTTATTTTCATCTGGATTTTGACCGTAGTCGGTCTATATGCTTGTATTTTGGATGATGTATGATGATATTTATGTATTGTGTGAAGTGGCGATTGTAAGCCAACTCTTTATCCCATTCTTGTTCATTACATGGGATTGTGTGAAGATGACCCTTCTTGCGACAAAACCACTATGCGGTTATGCCTCTAAGTCGTGCCTCGACACGTGGGAGATATAGCCGCATCGTGGGCGTTACAGAACCCTAAATCGTCCAGGAGCCAGCATATATACCAGAATCGCAGGCGGTTTATGGGCCTCCCGCAAATGTTTTACGGGCCGGGCCGTTTTTAACGGGCCTGCTCGGGCATCATTTTGGTCGTCCCGTAAAACCGCCAGAAAAATGGGCCCCGACGAGGTTATACGAGATCTGCTAGAGATGCTCTTATCCCCAGCCACAGTTGTTGCAGCACAATGCTTTGTCGCGATTGTGAGAAATGTGGATAGAAAAAAAGGGAAAAGATTGAGTAGGCCGGTATTGAATTTCAAACAGGTTACCTCGGTTCTCAGGGTTAGTATATTTCATATGTCGAGCCTACTCAAATCAGAATAAAAATTTTGGATTCTCTTTTGCCAGTTTTCCACACCCGAGCTACCGTTGGATGCAACAGCTCATTTGCTGTTGTCCCTGCACGACTTCCCCCACCCCCAGGTTGTCCCGGGTGGTAAACATTAGAGAGTGGGTGCCCGGTCTCTGTGCGTTAGGTATACTAGGCATCCGGGCATACGATTCCCAAGTCTTTGTGTGGTCGTCGAGATCATGCATGCACAGCTGGGCTGGGAATGACACGATGTCGTGACCACTATCATGCAATGGGAAGGATAACAATCTCCATTTGCTGCCGCCACCTTCCCTACCATGCTTCGTCTTGGTTTATCTAGGTTGGTAAGCGCTAATGAGTTGATGCCCGCTCTCCGTGCGCCGGGCACATCCAGGTGTCCCGAGACGAGATTCCAAGTCCTTGTGTGTTCATCGAGACCATGCGTGTGCAACTAGCCACCGTCAAGGACAAACCAGCACAACTCAACTATTTTGAACCGACAAGACGCTTGAATGTCCACGCTCGACCAATTCGATTCATCATGAGCAACCATCATGGCACGATAAACCAACAAACTGACAACCAACGCATTAGAGCGACCACAACCCCAAGGCCAAAACCCATCACCTCTCGGTTCATGCCATTAAAGCCAATGCAACCCCGAAACCTAAGCCCATCACCGTTACTCTTGGCACCTATATAAACCTCTATCAGACTATGACGACAACAGGAAACGTGTCACGGCCTAAAACATCACTACGTAAAAAAATCGCTGTGAAAATGACATAAAAAACCAAACAGAGGAAATAGTGTGTCATGCGACAGCATGATGAAAGGAAAAAAGACGCCAACAGAACAGAACACGAGCACAAACAATAGAGGAAAGGAGCTACCCACCTGAAGCAAATACAATACATTGGTTGACAACGAAATGCGCGCTTATTAACACCACAGAACAGGGTAGATTTCCGATATATGCAAGAAGGGAGAGGCCGGGGACGTGCTAGAAGGGAGAGGCTAGAGAGGTGTTCACCATACGCTGATGGAGACGGGCCAAGAGCGCTCCGGAGCAAGAGTTGCAAAACAAAGCAAGTGGGAATTCAATGTATACGGCCGCTGATGTGCAACATAAAACAGGGAACTTATAGGAAAATACAACCACCTTAGGCTAGTCGTAATGGGAGTATCATAAGTGGTATCATTCATGCCAACTAGACTTTTTGGATGATGTGGCAAAGCTATTAAAGAGGAGACCTTATCATATTAAATATTGTACTACTTCGTGTCATGCATGGTAATTAATAAGTCAGCCTAAGATACTAACTTATGAGGCCTCTCCCAGTGCTCCACCGTGTACAGGTGCTAAGGGTGCCACATAAGCAAAAAAATGATGTGGCAAAGCTATTAAAGAGGAGAGAGAGCATTATGGTGACCCTAGTTGGAAATGGTTCTATGCACGTGAACCTATGCAAAATACCTACTGACCAATGCATGAAGGAGTTTTGTTGATAAATAATTAAATAAAGCAAGCTTAGCAACAAAAGCTAAGCACCCATGAATTGGGGACATTAGTTGCTAAGATAACTAATGCACTTAGCACCTCACCTTAGCACCAATGCATTGGATGAGGTCTGATACTATGGATTACGGACGTAGTATCATACACTAGTATCATTTGCATGATACTAGTACCAGGAAATGTGCACGTGCGTTGCACCGGGAAAGCATATCCTTGCATGCCCCTGGCGATCCATCTATGATGCTTCTAGGGCCTTATCCATATGGTCACTTTTCTAGTTTACCACCATGGATGAGGATTGGATATTTTTCTTGGTGTCTGCAATTAAGAAAATGTTTGCTGGTCAGGAGAATGGTGTATACTAAAACAATATTGTTTGAAAGAAATTTCATTAAAGGGATTATTCCAAATTCAACTATAGTGCAATAAAATCATAAAAAAACTTTACATGGAAAGTCGAACAAATCAAACACCTCTCAAGGGAAAAATTCTAAAAATTTCAATCCTCGAAATTCCAATGAAAATACTTTATGTCAAAGCGACTCTATACTTAATTATTATATATACACAAGAAAATATAAATCAACCATCACAATGATTCGTCGCTTACTTCATATTGGTCCTAACATGTTATATTATTGAATCATGAGATAATTAGGGCCATGAATGAATCCTTAAGATGTACTATATTTGTCAAATACATATTTCACAAAATATATATAAAAGACAGTATTATTGTTAGTTAAGTTGGAATTTCTCAGAAGCTTTGACACTGTATGTATTACAGTAATACGATGAGTTGTTACTTGCCCATCAGGTTGAGAAATCATAAACTTTCATCTCTTATCTATCTCTTTTTAAATATAATCGCATGTTTATAATGAAGGCACAACAATGATATGCTGACGTCCTACAGCTTGATAATTAATTAATTAATTATACGCTCCATGATGCAATGCCCATTAACTGCAATTTTTTTGATCCATTAACTGCAATTTTAGTGTCACCCAAAGATGAGCTACTCAATTATCTTGGAAATACAAAGTGAAATTGGTATGTCTGAAAGACAATGCAGCCATGTGCTGAGAGAAAGCTATTCACGGGAGCTCGGGCAGGATGTGCTCATTAGGAGCTGGCCTTCCTGACTGATAGCACTACATGCATGTCCAAAAATAAAAGATAGTCAATTCATCCTTCCACTTCCTAATCTAGCTGCAATGGGAGACACACGGGAGTTGTGTAAGCCCTATCTTCTCCAGACTCCACGTGGGAGAGGAGGCAGGATGGTGTTCACATAGAGGGCCCTTGTTGTCGTGTTGGTCGTCTTGGCATTGACGTTGTAGAGGAAGGACGGGAACTGGCGGTCGACCTCCACTGGATCCGTTGACCACTCGTGCATCCATGCGTTAGAGGAGGGCATGGGACAGGGAGGCAAGGAACACCATGTGAACTGATTTTACAGGAACTGCACGGAGGCATGAAGAGAAGTGCATGCACAGGAGCGCGAGGTGCTCGCCATCATCCGAGCTTTCACCGTCAGGTGCCACTTTGACCAGCGCTAATAAGCGGCACATGAGGGGAGGCACCATCAGGATAGGGGTGGGAGGGTCTGGAAAGATCCACGTGGGGCCGAACTCATCGTAGCCGGGCGATGTGCTGGCTCCAGCAGTGGCAGCACCCATGCCAGAAACATCACTCGGCGACGCGACGGTCGTCGGTGTCCACGGACACCAAAGCCGGACTGGCGGGGAGCACGAAACAGGCAAGAACGGCGACCTGGCAACGATTTTTGGGTGGGGGGCACACGAATCAAGGAGGTGCACCTCTGGGGCAATCTGGTCGAATGCGTCAGCGTGTGTTCCGGGCACCATGGGTCGTGCTGGTCGGAAGCCTTCGTTGGGGATGGAGATCTAGTCAGCGCTACACATGAGCTTCTAAGTTCGATTTCGTGGTCGAGTTGCTGGATGCCTGGCAGGTAGCGACCCCGCGCTAGCCGTCGGGGATGACGATGCTCAGAGACCCCCCCTGACGCTTGTGTATTTGTTGCGCCGCTGTCGAGGTGCTGATCCGCTGTGAGGTGACGGCCTTTTTGTTTTTTAAGCAACGAATGACGACCTAGGGGAGTAGGACCAGCAATAAAGCGAGGGCTAAGGCCCAATGTGGCATTAACGGAGAGGAGAAGGCGTGACATACAAACAAATAAAAACAGACAATGATGGGACAAAGGCTTGTTGGTTCTATAAAATATAAAATTTTAGTACCATCTTGGCTAACACAAAATTAACATATCTAAAAGAATGACGTATGGAGAACTATGAAAGCCTTCGTCCTTTATTATTAGGTAAAGATATGATACTCACCATTACGACCAACCTTAGACTAGTGAGACTAGCCATAGTGAAGATTAACATACACTAGTAACATATACATATGCCTAGACTATATTATTGCCTTCATAGTGGGTAGTAATATAAGTGTGGCGTCATGCAAAGCTTAATTTAGTAGGTTATGGACTCATATTGTATTGGTATGTGTGATGTTACTCATAGTATGAGTAACTAGCTAAGTTACTCAAACTATCTCTCTCCTCATTAACTCATTGCCACATAGGCAAATTTGATGAGTTGTACTCAAAGTTATTGTTGAAGTTACTTCCATTGTAGCTAGTCTCATAGTGGGAGCAACATGGGTAGTAACATGCATGCCACATAAGCAAAAAAATATGATGTGGCAAACAATTAAAGAGGAGAGAGACAAATAGTTACACAATATGTTACCATCACATAGCGCTTTCCAATGAAAGATGACTTTAAAAAATAATAAATGAAGGTATCTATGAACTCCCCCCGTCTGATGAAGAGTGTAAATTTGACTTTAAAATTTGTCCACAAAAGAGTTTATTTATATCTTTCCAATGCTCCTTAAAGTAGAAAAAAATATTTCTCTCTCATCACACGATAATCAAGACCAATAACATTCTACACATGGTCTACTTAATTTCTACATGCACTTAGCTCATCGAAGATTGGGTAATTAAAGAGGAGAAAGATGGTGGCTTGCGCCTTTCCAATGCATTATTTACTCCACTCTATGATCTGTCCTAAAATTTTTATATATACACTTTTCATGACGAAAGGAGTCGACTAGTAGTAACGCAAGTTACTAGACCAAGTTACTCCTCACCGGATGGAAGGAGTAGACTAGTAGTAATGCAAGTTACTAGACTAAGTTGCTCTCCACTATGACTAGCCTTAAGACAGGGAAATCATTTGGGTTCAGCGTGCCGGCCGAATGCTCGACCGGTCGCTTTCCCAGCTACGTTCACCGGGCCACATACACAACTTATCTCCCACCCACCGCCTTTTATTTTAAAAAAGCTTATCCATCCTCTATGTACTTCTCTTTCCTCATGCGTCGCATCTCTCCTCTCAAATCCCAATCCGCCACGAAATCCCTTCCTCTTTTTCCTCTGACTCCACACCGGCGAGCAACCACTCCGGTTAGCCAGGGCCTCCCCTTGAACCTTCCTCTTACTCTACGCCCCCATGATCCATGGCCATAGACGGCGACACTCTAGACCTGGCGACGTGCCATGCTGCAAGGGGGTAGAACTGATGGGGAACGTTGCATGGAAAACAAAAAAAAGTGTATGCACAGGCAAGATCTATCCATGGATATGCATAGCTACGAGAGGGGATAGCATCTACATACCCTTGTAGATCGCTAAGCGGAAGCATTTAACAACGCGGTTGATGTAGTCGTACACCTTCATGATTCGTCCCGATCAAGTATCAAACGTACGACACCTCCGTGTTCAGCACACGTTCAGCTCGATGACGTCCTCGCCTTCTTGATCCAACAAGAGGGGCGAAGTAGTAGATGAGTTCCGGCAGCACGATGGCATGGTGACGGTGGTGGTGAAGAACAATCTCCGCACGACTTGATAACCCACAAGTATAGGGGATCGCAACAGTTGTCGAGGGTAGAGTATTCAACCCAAATTTATTGATTGGACACAAGGGGAGCCAAAGAATATTCTTGAGTATTAGCAGATGAGTTGTCAATTCAACCACACCTGAAAGACTCAATATCTGCAGCAAAATATTTAGTAGCAAAGTAGTATGGGAGTAACGGTAATGGTGGCGCAGACTAAGGCATAGCCTAGTGGTGGGAAGGGGTTGATGCCTTCCCACCCACCCAGGTTCAAGGCATGGTACTTGCAATTTGGGTTTGTTGCACCCATTATACTGTAGGGGGTTCCCTTACAGTCTTTCTGTCAAAAAAAACGGTAATGGTGGCAAAAGTAACAGTAATAGTTTTGTAGAAATCATAACAGTGGCAACGGAAAAGTGACTAAGCAAAGATCAATATGTGAAAAGCTCGTAGGCAATGGATCAATGATGGATAATTATGTCGGATGGCATTCATCATGCAACGGTTATAACATAGGGTGACACAGAACTAGCTCCAGTTCATCAATGTAATGTAGGCATGTATTCCGAATATAGTCATACGTGCTTATGGAAAAGAACTTGCATGATATCTTTTGTCCTACCCTTCCATGGCAGCGGGGTCCTATTGGAAACTAAGGGATATTGTAACATCCCAAATTTTCAATTTGGAATGTTATACATTAGATCATCATTGCATATCATATTTTATTGCATTTTGGCAAATCCTCGAAAATCCTAAGCAACTCAAGGACCCTCGGAGAGAGTTGGGGATTTTTCGCGGTTTTCATATTTGATTTTTATCAAATAATGAAACGAGGATTTTGGTTTAATTTATTGTTCTCTCCGAAAAATATTTCATATTAAAATAAATGAGAGGAGAAAATATGACTTCTCCAAAATAATTGAAATATTGGAGGAAAAATATTAAAATCAAATATTTGATTTTATTCGGATTTTATTTGCATTAGAAAAATTGCACGTTTTCAAAAACTGCATTTTTGGGCCAAGAAAATGTTCATCTCGTTCTAATTATTTTAATTAGACGGTGAAAATTTGTTTTGGCATTTTTGGATTTTTATTTATATTTCTACGATTTTTTTAGGTTCGGCGAAATTATTAAAAAAAAACTCGTGAGCGCCGACTGGGCCGAAACCCAGCCGACGGCCCAGCCCAGCCCCGCGCCTCGTCTCCCTCCTGGAGACCGAGATGGAGACCGCCGCCACCCCGAGTCCCGCTCGCCGCCGCCCCTTGCCCCTCACCCAAGGCAGCACCCCGCTCCTTAAATACTCTCCCCCCTGCCGCCCCTCTCCTCACCCCGCCCCGACCCGAAGCCGCACCGCCGCCGAGAGG
>NC_057799.1:247474001-247482091 GCF_018294505.1 Triticum aestivum
CCTCGGGAAGCCCCGTACGCCGCCGCCCTCGTCGCCCCTCGCCGCCCCCGACGACGCCCGAGCCCCGCCGCCCTCGCCGCCCTCTCCCGAACCCGCCGGAATACCTCGCCGAGGTATAACCGCAGCCGCCGCCGTGCCGTTTTTTTTAAAAAAACCGTTCGGTTTATTTTTTTCGAAACCCTAGATTTTTTGAATAGATCGGTTTATTTTTTTGGTTTAGTTAGTTAGTGAACGTTCACCGATCCGTTCGTTTTAACAAACGTGTTCGCCGGTTAGTCGCAGTTAACGAAAGTCCGTTCATTTAACTGTTCGTCAGTTTTCTTTTTCGTCGGATTTTCCGCGATTATTCCAGATCGCGATTTCTGATCAGATTTTCGTTCTGGTTTATCTTTTAGCTCGTTTATCGGAATCAGGCGATTCAAGCGCCTAGAGTTTCGTCTCGAAATTCTCTTTCCATTTAACCTATTCAAACAAGTTTTTGCTACTGTAAAATTTGACTTAGATCCAGATTAGTAAACGAAGCTTGTTTCTTTCGCAGTTTGACTTTCGTTGCTTCGTTTGATTCGATTCTTTTTGCAAACCGGAATTCTTAAGTTGAACTTTCTGGTTAGATCTTTATTTGAGTTTTACCTGTGCATTAGATGAGTGCTTATTGTATGCTTGTTTGTTTGCGATAGAGTACCCGGAGTGCGCCGCTTGCTACTTCGAATCTCTAAGTTTCACGGATCATCAGCAAGGCAAGTAACACTTTGATCATACCTCTTTTACTATCCAGTTTTATTGCATTAGACCAACCCTCAAACATTGCATGGTTAGGATCTAATTAAGCTGTGGGAATTGAGAAGTAGTTGAGGTAGTACCTATTACCTGTTTATTATCAAACCTTCGGGAGTTACTTCTACGTTTGCTTATATTGCTATGCTATGCTAGTAGACGTGGATTGGGTTTGAGTGTTACCATGACAGATGTGAGATTGTTAATTAATGGTTAACCTTCAGGTGGCAACTAAAACTCACATCTGGGTGGACTGAGGTACCTGGGTATTCCAGGATTGCCTGTTTTCTTTTGGACCGCCACCCAGGTTCAAAGGGATCATGAGATTATTCATGCTAGAAACTTCCGTGTGCAGCCGCAAGCTATTATGGGCTCTAGCATAGTTGACTAAGTTGTGTGAACTCTTACAGTGGTAGACTAGCAGATGTAGGGGAAAGTAGGTGTAACGGTCTACCCATTCGTAAGGTGCAAACACTTCTGAAAGACTGTGTCTCGGTCATCCGTTTCTCAAACATCATGTAGCGCGAGAATCAAGCGGAGGCGATCGAGTCTTGTGGGGAAAAGTGCACAAACCTCTGCAGAGTGTATAAACTAATCATGGTTAGCCGTGTACCCGGTTATGGACATCTTGAGTATCTAGTTCTTGGATTATCATGTGAATCTCATCATGTTGCTTTAATTAATTTTGTTGGGTTTGATGATGATACTTAATTGGGATTGAGAATGCTGTCAACCAGTCTCAATGTTTAACAACCACCATGATAGTTAAATAAAATTTATTCCATTGTAGTAGGGAAAAATTGGCTTTTCGCAAAACTGTAACCATAGAGCCTTCTACCAGCCATATATGCATGTAGTATAGCATTATTATGTTCATTACTCTCTATGTGTTACATTGCCAGCATATTCCATGTGCTGACCCGTTTCGGGCTGCAACGTTTCATGTTGCAGACTTTTCAGACGACGAGTAAGGTGCCTTAGGTCGTGGTCTTATACTCAGTGATGCCGTTGGAGTTGATGGACTCACTTTATCTTCCAAGTCTTCCGCTGTTATCGTACTAGATGGCCTTAAGCCATATTTGTCATATTTATTTCTCTCTTGAGATTACTCGTTGTAATAAGTGTGTGATTGCTACTCTGTTATAAATCCTCCATTTGTACTGTGCGTGTCAGCATTACTGATCCAGGGATGACACTGGTGCACGGTAGATCAGACTATTTGAGGTCTGATCGTTACAAAGGTGGTATCAGAGCACACGCTGACTGTAGGACACGACCACTAAGCTTAAACCCTAGAACACTACTCTCTTCTCATTTCTGACTCCTCTCCACTTCCTACTCTTTTAGGAATGGCGGATGCAAGGAACAAGTTCATGCAACCGGATGAAGATACACCTTTTGGACGACACTTGAAGGAAGTCACTAAGTACCTGAACATCGGAATACCAAGCTTCACCGGGACCTACAAAGCCACACTACCAGAAGAGGAGCACTGGAAGATTCAAGTTCAAGTTCCAGGAAGGACGTTTACGCCAGTCACTGAGCCTATAGAGTTTTCCTTTGATGCACCAACCTGGAGCTTAGGGAAGAGCATGGCAGCCCACATCTCTATGGGACGCATTGGAGAAGTCTACCATTGGGAGCTTAAGGATACTATTTATCAGATTTGTGGACGCTGAGATGAGCAATGGGAGATGATCAGCACCAAGAAGGATGGATCAATTGCAGCTTTCATCCAGGAACAAAACCAACATATTCGTCGCCAGGAGAACCAGATGTGCGCAGACATGTTAGATCTGAAGAAGGCATTGACCAAGATCACGGAGTTGGAGGAAGAACTCAAGTCTACGCGCGATGGATATGAGGAGGAGATCGCCACGTTGTTGGAGAAGAATGACGACCTGATAAAGAAGATCAGAGTATTCATGGGAGACCCAGCACCAGGAGGAGAAGATGACGATTCTACTTGCCCGGATAACTACATCATCATCGACGACACAGACTCGGACCCCAGTGAAGATGACTTTGTTGATGAAGCTGGAGCAGATATCATGGAGTCTTCGACCGATCAAAATTTCTAGTAGACCACCATAATCAGTAGTAGTATTTCCCCCATGTATATAGTATAGTCCGAGCACTCTGTAACGATAGTTAGATCGATTGTATGCCTTGTTTGATTGAGTGATATTGTTTGTGTTTGTCTCATGTGCATATGGGTAGTGTTTTCCCTCTAGACCTCATTCTATTCTAAATTCTCATCTTTTCTAAACCTATCAGATGCCTCCGAGATGCGACACCGGATTTGTTTTCCCACCAGAGATCACTCAGTTGATTCAGCAGCAGAATGCCCTGATGCAAGTGTTAGTACAGAACCAAGGCAACAACAACAACAACAACAACCCACCACCACCACCTGTTGATCACTTAGCCCGTTTCTCGAGGCTAAATCCGCCGGTGTTTTCCAGCAGCACCGAGCCGATTGTTGCAGATGATTGGCTCCGCAAAGTTGGAAGGGAGTTGACCACTGCAGGATGCACAGATGCGGAGAGAGTGCGATTTGCCGCACATCAGCTTGATGGACCCACAGCATCATGGTGGGAGAATTACACAGCCACACACCCTATTGACACTGTCACATGGGACCAGTTTCAGCAAGCTTTCCGTACTGCCCATGTTTCAGCAGGAGCTATGGCCATGAAGAAGCGTGAGTTTCGCAACCTACGCCAAGGAGGACGCACCGTAGGCCAGTATGTGGAGGACTTTAGTAAGTTAGCACGTTATGCTCCAGATGACGTTGCTACAGATGCAGCCAAGCAGGAGAAGTTTCTGGAAGGACTAAATGACGAGCTGAGCATGCAGTTGATGGTAGCAACCTTCAACAACTACGAGGAGTTGGTAGATAGAGCTCTCATGATTGAAGGGAAGCAACAGAAGATTGAAAACCGTAAGAGGAAGTATGGACAAGGGAAGTACAATTCTGGAGCTCAGCAGAAGCCATGTTTTACCCCGAAATCGGGAGGACGGTTTCAGCATACCCATGGAGGAGGTAGTTCGCACAACCATAATGGCTCCAAGAATGGTAATGGGAATGGAGGAAGCAACGGCCAGAACCGTACCAACCCTTCAACCCCAGCTAAGAGAGACCTAAGCCAAGTCACTTGCTTTAAGTGCCAGAAGACTGGACATTATGCCAATGAATGTCCTGAAGCCCAGAATGGAAATGGCAATGGAAGCTCTGGGAAGAAGCCGAACCCTTTTAACAAAGGACATGTGAACCACGTTAGCGTGGAGGAGGTTGAAGCTCCGCCAGATGCAGTAATAGGTAAGTTTTTGGTTAAGTCATTTACTGCAATCGTTCTTTTTGATACTGGTGCATCGCATTCATACATATCAAGGGGATTTGTGGATAAGTTTAAGTTGCCCACCAAAGTTCTCAGAACACCTATGTTAGTAACCTCGCCAGGAGCAGAGTATATGGCAAGCCAAGGATGTTTTCAGATGCCATTGACCATAGGTAGGCATGTTTTTCCCTCAGACCTAATAGTTTTGGAGTCGCAAGGTTTGGACATAATATTGGGAATGGATTGGCTATCGATGTATGGGGGAAACATCGATTGTGCCAGTAAGACGATTTTGCTTACCACCCCAGAAGGGAGAAGGATTAAGTATGTATCCCGGCATGTGCCGAAGAGGACTCAAGTAAATTCCTTATCAGGAGTTGTATAGGAAGAAGTACCAGTGGTGAAGGATTACCCGAATGTATTTCCAGAAGAGTTGCCAGGCATGCCACCAGATAGAGACATAGAGTTTTTTATTGAACTTTTGCCAGGTACAGGGCCGATATCTAAGAGACCGTACAGGATGCCCGCAAAGGATTTGGAGGAAATTAAGAAGCAGATTAAGGAGTTACTGGATAAAGGCTATATTCGCCCAAGTTCGTCACCTTGGGGATCACCCGTACTTCTAGTGGAGAAGAAAGATGGATCGTTGAGGATGGTTGTTGATTATCGTGGATTGAATGAAGTGACCATCAAAAATAAGTACCCACTGCCGATGATCAATGATCTGTTTGACCGATTACAAGGAGCTAAGGTATTTTCCAAGATCGATCTACGATCAGGATACCATCAGTTAAAGATTCGAGAGCAGGATATACCCAAGACGGCTTTTACCACCAGGTATGGGCTGTACGAGTATACCGTTATGTCATTTGGTCTGACTAACACACCTGCCTATTTCATGAACCTGATGAACAAAGTGTTTATGGAGTTTTTGGATAAGTTCGTCGTAGTGTTCATTGATGACATTTTGGTCTACTCAAAGAACGAAGAGGAGCATAAGGAGCATTTGCGTTTGGTACTTGAGAAGCTCAGAGAACATCAGTTATACGCCAAGTTCAGCAAATGTGAGTTTTGGTTGAAGGAAGTTGGATTCCTCGGACATGTTATATCCGGAGAAGGAATAGCAGTAGACCCCACCAAAGTCGACACTGTGACAAACTGGGAATCACCCGCATCAGTTGGAGAGATCCGGAGTTTTCTTGGACTTGCAGGATACTACCGGAGGTTCATTGAGAATTTCTCAAGGATTGCTAAGCCCATGACAGAGCTGTTAAAGAAGGACACCAAATTCAATTGGACTGAGGAATGTGAAGCTAGTTTCCAAGAGTTGAAGAAACGTTTGGTTACATCACCAGTGCTGATTCTGCCAGATCAACGCAAGGATTATGAAGTATATTGTGACGCTTCACGTCGAGGACTTGGAGCAGTGCTAATGCAGGAGGGAAGAGTTGTTTCATATGCTTCACGACAACTTAAACCCCATGAGAAGAATTATGCCACCCATGATTTGGAGTTAGCAGCCGTAGTACATGCGTTGAAGACATGGAGGCATTTTCTCATCGGAAACCACTGTGAGGTGTACACGGATCACAAGAGTTTGAAGTACATTTTCACGCAGAAGGAGTTGAATCTCAGGCAAAGGAGATGGTTGGAGCTCATTAAGGATTATGATATGAGATTGCATTATCACCCGGGGAAGGCTAACGTAGTAGCAGATGCGTTGAGCCGCAAGAGCCATGTTAACACCCTCATGACCGGAGAGTTACCGAAATTATTAGCCGAGGATCTTCGCGAGCTATGTTTGGAGATAGTTCCAAGAGGCTATTTAGCAACGTTGGAGATTCAGTCTACCCTGATGGAAAAGATCAGGGAAGCTCAGAAGACAGACAAGGAGATTGCAGAAATAAAGAAAAGGATGAGTAAAGGAAAAGCCAAGGGATTTCGTGAGGATGAGCACGATACCTTATGGTTTGAGGACCGCGTTTATGTGCCCAATGATCCGGAGATCAGGAAGTTGATCTTGCAAGAGGCCCATGATTCGCCGTATTCGATTCACCCAGGAAATACCAAGATGTATTTGGATTTGAAGGATACTTTCTGGTGGACCGGAATGAAGAAGGATATTGCGGAGTATGTAGCAGTTTGTGATGTATGTCAGAGAGTGAAGGCAGAGCATCAGAAGCCAGCAGGATTGCTACAGCCATTGCCGATACCCGAATGGAAATGGGATAAACTAGGCATGGATTTTATCACGGGATTGCCCAGGACTCGTTCCGGCTATGACTCAATATGGGTTGTAGTCGATCGTTTGACGAAAGTAGCTCATTTCATCCCAGTGAAGACCACTTACGCCAGTGCTAAGTTGGCAAAGATATACATGACCATGATCGTATGTCTACATGGAGTTCCGAGGACCATTGTATCAGATAGAGGAACCCAGTTTACTTCAAAGTTTTGGAATCAGTTACATGAAACTTTGGGTACCAGGCTAGAGTTCAGTACAGCCTTTCACCCACAGACAGACGGACAGACCGAGAGAGTCAATCAGATTTTGGAAGATATGCTGAGAGCTTGTGCGCTAGATTATGGATATAGTTGGGACGACAATTTGTCATATGCAGAGTTTTCTTACAACAACAGTTATCAAACCAGTTTGAAGATGGCCCCTTTCGAAGCTTTGTATGGAAGGAGGTGCAGAACACCCTTGTTGTGGAACGAAGTTGGAGACCGCCAGTTGTTTGGACCAGACTTGATTAAGGAATTAGAATAGAAGGTGAAATTGATTCACGATAGGCTCAAGGTAGCCCAGTCTAGGAAGAAGAGTTATGCGGATTCTAAACGCAAGGAGACAATTCACGAAGTCGGAGACAGAGTTTACCTACGAGTATCACCACTTCGAGGAGTTAAGCGCTTTGGAGTTAAAGGAAAGTTAGCGCCACGTTTTGTAGGACCATACAAAATTTTGGAGCGTATGGGAGAAGTTGCTTACAAACTGGAATTGCCAAAAGTATTGTCAGGAGTTCATGATGTATTTCACGTTTCCCAGTTGAAGAAGTGCCACGCAGGGATGGCTGAGATACCACTGAGAGATACGGTGCCATTGGAAGCGATTCAGCTGGATAGTGACTTGACCTATGAGGAGAAACCAGTTAAGATTCTTGAGTATGCCAGCCGAGTCACCCGCATCAAGGTTATCAAGTTTTGCAAAGTTTAGTGGAGTCACCATACCGAGGACGAAGCCACCTGGGAGCGAGAGGAAGATCTACGGAAGAACCACTCTCACCTATTTTCTAGCCAACCCGAATCTCGAGGGCGAGATTCATCTTAAGGGGGTAGGTTTGTAACATCCCAAATTTTCAATTTGGAATGTTATACATTAGATCATCATTGCATATCATATTTTATTGCATTTTGGCAAATCCTCGAAAATCCTAAGCAACTCAAGGACCCTCGGAGAGAGTTGGGGATTTTTCGCGGTTTCCATATTTGATTTTTATCA
Source organism: Triticum aestivum (assembly GCF_018294505.1). Classification (NCBI taxonomy): domain Eukaryota; kingdom Viridiplantae; phylum Streptophyta; class Magnoliopsida; order Poales; family Poaceae; genus Triticum; species Triticum aestivum. The sequence continues at coordinate 247,481,616 of NC_057799.1, forward strand.
AATAATGAAACGAGGATTTTGGTTTAATTTATTGTTCTCTCCTAAAAATATTTCATATTAAAATAAATGAGAGGAGAAAATATGACTTCTCCAAAATAATTGAAATATTGGAGAAAAATATTAAAATCAAATATTTGATTTTATTCGGATTTTATTTGCAATTTTAATTACATTAGAAAAATTGCACGTTTTCAAAAACTGCATTTTTGGGCCAAGAAAATGTTCATCTCGTTCAAATTATTTTAATTAGACGGTGAAAATTTGTTTTGGCATTTTTGGATTTTTATTTATTTTTCTACGATTTTTCTAGGTTCGGCGAAATTATTAAAAAAAAAACTCGCGAGCGCCGACTGGGCCGAAACCCAGCCGACGGCCCAGCCCAGCCCCGCGCCTCGTCTCCCTCCTGGAGACAGAGACGGAGACCGCCGCCGCCCCGAGTCCTGCTCGCCGCCGCCCCTTGCCCCCTCCCCCCAAGG
>NC_057799.1:247482751-247725251 GCF_018294505.1 Triticum aestivum
GTCGCCCCTCGCCGCCCCCGACGACGCCCGAGCCCCGCCGCCCTCGCCGCCCTCGCCCGAACCCGCCGGAATACCTCGCCGAGGTATAACCGCAGCCGCCGTGCCGGTTTTAAAAAAAAAACCGTTCGGTTTTTTTTCGAAACCCTAGATTTTTTGAATAGATCGGTTTATTTTTTTTGGTTTAGTTAGTTAGTGAACGTTCACCGATCCGTTCGTTTTAACAAACGTGTTCGTCGGTTAGTCGCAGTTAACGAACGTCCGTTCATTTAACTGTTCGTCAGTTTTCTTTTTCATCGGATTTTCCGCGATAATTCCAAATCACGATTTCTGATCAGATTTTCGTTCTGGTTTATCTTTTAGCTTGTTTATCGGAATCAGGCGATTCAAGCGCCTAGAGTTTCGTCTCGAAATTCTCTTTCATTTAACTTATTCAAACAAGTTTTTGCTACTGTAAAATTTGACTTAGATACAGATTAGTAAACGAAGCTTGTTTCTTTCGCCGTTTGACTTTCGTTGCTTCGTTTGATTCGATTCTTTTTGCAAACCGGAGTTCTTAAGTTGAACTTTCTGGTTAGATCTTTATTTGAGTTTTACCTGTGCATTAGATGAGTGCTTATTGTATGCTTGTTTGTTTGCGATAGAGTACCCGGAGTGCGCCGCTTGCTACTTCGAATCTCTAAGTTTCACGGATCATTAGCAAGGCAAGTAACACTTTGGTCATACCTCTTTTACTACCCAATTTTATTGCATTAGACCAACCCTCAAACATTGCATGGTTAGGATCTAATTAAGCTGTGGGAATTGGGAAGTAGTTGAGGTAGTACCTATTACCTGTTTATTATCAAACCTTCGGGAGTTACTTCTACGTTTGCTTATATTGCTATGCTATGCTAGTAGACGTGGATTGGGTTTGAGTGTTACCATGACAGATGTGAGATTGTTAATTAATGGTTAACCTTAAGGTGGCAACTAAAACTCACATCTGGGTGGATTGAGGTACCTGGGTATTCCAGGATTGCCTGTTTTCTTTTGGACCGCCACCCAGGTTCAAAGGGATCATGAGATTATTCATGCTAGAAACTTCCGTGTGCAGCCGCAAGCTATTATGGGCTCTAGCATAGTTGACTAAGTTGTGTGAACTCTTACAGTGGTAGACTAGCAGATGTAGGGGAAAGTAGGTGTAACGGTCTACCCATTCGTAAGGTGCAAACACTTCTGAAAGACTGTGTCTCGGTCATCCGTTTCTCAAACATCATGTAGTGCGAGAATCAAGCGGAGGCGATCGAGTCTTGTGGGGAAAAGTGCACAAACCTCTGCAGAGTGTATAAACTAATCATGGTTAGCCGTGTCCCCGGTTATGGACATCTTGAGTATCTAGTTCTTGGATTATCATGTGAATCTCATCATGTTACTTTAATTAATTTTGTTGGGTTTGATGATGATACTTAATTGGGATTGAGAATGCTGTCAACCATTCTCAATGTTTAACAACCACCATGATAGTTAAATAAAATTTATTCCATTGTAGTAGGGAAAAATTGGCTTTTCGCAAAACTGTAACCATAGAGCCTTCTACCAGCCATATATGCATGTAGTATAGCATTATTATGTTCATTACTCTCTATGTGTTACATTGCCAGCATATTCCATGTGCTGACCCGTTTTCGGGCTGCAACGTTTCATGTTGCAGACTTTTCAGACGACGAGTAAGGTGCCTTAGGTCGTGGTCTTATACTCAGTGATGCCGTTGGAGTTGATGGACTCACTTTATCTTCCAAGTCTTCCGCTGTTATCGTACTAGATGGCCTTAAGCCATATTTGTCATACTTATTTCTCTCTTGAGATTACTCGTTGTAATAAGTGTGTGATTCCTACTCTGTTATAAATCCTCCATTTGTACTGTGCGTGTCAGCATTACTGATCCAGGGATGACACTGGTGCACGGTAGATCAGACTATTTGAGGTCTGATCGCTACAGATATTAAGGCCTCCTTTTAATAGAGAACCGAACCAAAACATTAGCAATTAATGAATACATGAACTCCTCAAACTATGGTCATCACCGGGAGTGGTCCAGACTCCTGACTATTATCCTTCCGGGGTGGCCAGATCATAACACGTAGTAGGTGACTATAATTTGCAATATCGGATCAAGAACACAAATATATTGATGAAAACATAAAGGGTTCACATCTGACTTCATGGCACTCGGGCCCTAGTGAGAAGCATTAAGCATAGCAAAGTCATAGCAACATCAATCTTAGAACATAGTGGATACTAGGGACCAAACCCTAACAAAACTAACTCGATTACATGGTAAATCTCATCCAACCCATCACGGTCCAGCAAGCCTACGATGGAATTACTCACGCACGGCGGTGAGTATCATGAAATTGGTGATGGAGGATGGTTGATGATGACGATGGAGATGGATTCCCCTATCCGGAGCCCCGAACGGACTCCAGATCTGCCCTCCCGAGGAAGAAAAGGGCTTGGCGGCCCCTCTGTATCGTAAAAAATGATGAAACTTTTTCTCTGTTTTTTTCCCCGAAAGTGAATATATGGAGTTGGAGTTGAGATCGGTGGAGGTCCAAGGGGCCCACAAGGTTGCAGGGCGCGCCCTAGGGGGGTGGGCGCGCCCCCACCCTTGTGGATAGGGTGTGGGCCCCCTGATGCTGATTCTTTCGCTAATATTTTTTATTAATTCCAAAAATAATCTCCATTGATTTTCAGGCCATTCCGAGAACTTCTTATTTTACACAAAAATAACACCATGGTAATTCTGCTGAAACCAACGTCAGTCCGGGTTAGTTCCATTCAAATCATGCAAGTTAGAGTCCAAAATAAGGGCAAAAGAGTTTGGAAAAGTGGATACGACGGAGACGTATCAACTCCCCAAGCTTAAACCTTTGCTTGTCCTCAAGCAACTCAGTTGACAAACTGAAAGTGATAAAGAAAAACTTTTACAAACTCTATTTAATCTTGTTGTTGCAAATATGTAAAGCCAGCATTGAAGTTTTCAGCAAAGATTATGAACTAACCATATTCACAATAACATTTAGGTCTCACATTTACTCATATCAATGGCATAATCAACTAGCGAGCGATAATAATAAATCTCGGATGACAACACTTTTCTCTAAACAATCATGATATGATATAACAAGATGGTATCAAGCTAGCCCTTTCTGAGACCGCAAAACATAAATGCAGAGCACCTATGAAGATCGAGGACTGAGTAGACATTGTAATTCATGGCAAAAGAGATCCAGTCACAGTCATACTCAATATAAATTAATAACAATGAATACAAATGACGGTGGTGCTCTCTAACTGGTGCTTTTTATAAGAGGATGAAGACTCAGCAATAAAAGTAAATAGATAGGCCCTTCGCAGAGGGAAGCAGGGATTTGCAGAGGTGCCAGAGCTCAAGTTTTGAAAACAGAGATTGAATAATATTTTGAGCGGTATGCTTTCATTGTCAACGTAACAACTGAGAGATCTCGGTATCTTCCATGCTACATACATTATAGGCGGTTCCCAAACAGAATGGTAAAGTTTATACTCCCCCACCACCAACAAGCACAATCCACGGCTGGCCCAAAACAACAGGTACCGTCCAACTAACAACAGTCCTGCGGCAGTTTTGTTTGCAATTATTTTGATTTGATTTGCACTGAGCATGGGACTGAGCATCCCGGTTACCAGCCATTTTCTCGTGAATGATGAGCGGAGTCCAGTCATCATGAGAATAACCCACCTAGCATAGAAGATATTGACAGCTCTAGTTTGTACATGAGCTATTCGAACATACAAAACAGATCATCATTTGAAGGTTTAGAGGCTGGCACTTGCAAATTTACTTGGAACAGCAAGTAAATACCGCATATAGGAAGGTATGGTGGACTCATATGGAACAACTTTGGGGTTTATGGAAGTGGATGCACAAGCAATATTCGCGCTTAGTACAAGTGAAGGCTAGAAAAAGACTAGGAAGTGACCAACTAGAGAGCGACAACAGTCATGAACATGCATTGAGATTAACCAACATTTGATGAGGACATCAATACCATTGTTACACCCACAGCCCCTACTGCTATACATACTGGACCAATTACTAGAGCTCACGCACGCCAATTGAATTACCAGGTACTTTCGTTTCTTGGTAATGATTCTAATGTTCATGAGAATATGATGCTGCCTAAATTGGATACATTTGTTTTGCTTACAAATGAAGGGCCTGGCATGGATAAGAGGGATGAACACTGGAGCAAGACCAAGCCTGGAGATGATGGCATGCGCAAGGGGAACAAGAACGGAGTTACAAGTGATGATTTCAGGACTTTGAAGCCACCATAAGGAGTGCATGAAGCCTTGGACGAAATATACAAGATGCCACTTTATAAATTTCGTCCAAAGGCTATTCTAGTGGGCCAGGCCCATGTAATTTCGAAATACTTAAGTATAGGCTGTTTTTAGAGTCCGTATGTGTGGGGAAACAAGAGTTAGGGTTCGATTCGGACCCCTCCCACAAGGGCCACGAAATTCCCCCTATTCCTCCATATATACAACCCTTAGGGCATCGTTTAGACTTTGGGTTTTGTTTAGATTAAAGTTCGCCATAGCTGCAACTTCGCGTACTTCGTTTGTGTTCAACGACCAGACAAAGGCGTCACAGAACCCCACCTTTGATCAATAAAGCTTTCCTCTTATATTCGCAATATCCATATTGCAATCTTAGTTTCTTGATTGTTCTTCGTTTGCCTGTAGGAAACCGACCTTCGTGGTCAGGTTGATCGTGCTCCGACGTGGTCAATAACCTCTCGGAGTTGGTTTAGCGATTGCTAAGGCGCGACGTCCTCGCACGTTCATAGTCGGATCGTCAAAGTCGACTTCCTCCAAAACGATGGCCACCATCTCATCGAAAGACGGGACACCTTAGCCTCTATCAAGTGGTATCAGATTTCCACGTTGCTCGGTGAGATTTTACAGTTTTTCGTAGTTTAGATCGAGTCTGTTCTTCATACCTATAGTCCACAAAAAAGCCAAAAAAAATTAGGGTTAGTTCATCCTATCCGAACCAATCCGAGCCTTTGCATAATCTTTTTTGTATTTGCTTTGTTGAATTTGCGGTTGCATCGTCATGTCAAGTTGCTGGTCCTAGCGTCTGGTTTCCCTTAGAGTTTCGAGTTCTGTTCACAAGTTGTCACGCCGCCGTCGCACCATCATCATCGTTCCTACCATATACCACCACCACCAACATATTCCTTACCGCTGCCATATACATCCGCCTGTCCACCACCAATCCGAGTCCACATATACATCTGCCTGTCCACCACCAATCCGAGTCCACATATACATCCGCCTGTCCACCACCAATCCGAGTCCACATATACATCTGCTTGTCCACTACCAATCCGAGTTCTTTTCATATTAGTTTTGTTTTCGAGATCCATCTAGTTTTCGTTTTGTGTTTCCTTGCCTGAGTAGGTCTGAGAAAAAAAGTCCGGAGACCCGGGCAGTTTTTAGGCCAAATTTTCGGCGACCAAAAATATTTTTTCCCTATCCTATTTTTAGGTCCCACGGAGCATTTTGAGACACTCGCCATCATAGTGATTTTTTGTCGCACTTTTTCGTCGTCGCTGCCCTGATTTCCGAAAAAAAATTGTCAAAAAAATTTCGTGCCCATCCTGTCAGTTTGACTTGGGAAGATTTTTGAGACACTCGCCATTATAGTGATTTTTCGCAAAAAAAAGAGGAGCGCCCAAAAAAAAGAGCGCAAAAAAAAACAGAGCGGAAAAAAATTCCAGAGTGTGCTTTTCCCTTGTTTACGTGCAGCGCCGTGATTTTGTTAGTGTTCTAGGCTCGCGTCTCTAGCACGGTCTAGCCTAGGACCAGCACAGTACCATCGTTGAGCATTTATTCAACTTTGCATATCCGAATTGATTATTGCTGACCCTTTTTGCTACCATATTATAAGCCTTCCCAGCTCCACATACATCTACGTCGTGCGTTTGACTCTCCCTGGTAATCGCTCTATCCAAGCTTTGAGAGTTTTGACTACAACGGTTGCCGATCATCGCCTGCTGCTAGGTAAGAACTAGTAAGAATTTGAGTTTTTCTTGCCGGATTTGTGACACCCACCACCACCACTTGTTAGTAATCTGTAGGATCATATTCTTGTGTATTTCTATTGCTGCTAACCATGCCAGGATCACAAGCCGACGAGATTGACTGGGAGAACTTAACGAACAAGGAGCTTCATGATAAGTTTCAGCAAATGATGACTGAACAGGTGCAAGATGTGCTGAACAATTTTGAAGAGGCCATGGAGAAGATCACTGGCCTTGAGAAGACGTTCAAAACAAAGTTCGATAACAGATTTAATGAACTGCTTGCGCGTCTTCCACCACCGGCTGCACCCGCCGCACCTCTGCAACAACAACTACTACTACCTCCACGTCACGAAACAACCCTCCGCCGAGCGAGCCGTGTCCTTCTTCAGCCTGGCCAAACTGTTGGTGCTGCTGTTGATACTTCTGTGGCTCCTGCTACTGATGCGGAGGATGATTATGCAGGAGATTACGAGGATGAGGTTGATCAAAATTAGAACTACGTGCAAGCACCAGCACCACAACCACCAGGTCGTCCACATGCAAATAATCACAATGGTAGGGCTCTCCCTCAGGTACGAGATCATGACCATCTTCCTAAACTGAAATTGAATATTCCACCATTTGAGGGTAGATACGTTCCTGATATATATCTTACTTGGGAGTTAGAAACTGAACAACGATTTACATGTTTACAATATCCTGAGGAGAGACGTGTTCCTGCTGCTGTTTGTGCTTTCACTAGCTTTGCATGTGTTTGGTGGTCTGAACATTGTAGATTATATCCTATTCCAGCTACTTGGGCTGCTTTGAAAACTGCTATGCGTACTCGTTGGGTTCCACCATATTATCAACGTGAATTAATTCAAAAATTGCAGCGTTTGAGACAAGGAAAAAATTCTGTCGAAGAATATTATCAGGAATTACAAACTGGCATGATTAGATGTGGTATTGTTGAGGAGAATGAAGCTATGCTTGCGCGTTTTATGGGTGGATTAAATAGAGAGATTCAGACCATTCTAGAGTATAAGGAGTATAATAATATCACTCGTTTATTCCATCTTGCTTGTAAAGCTGAACGTGAAGTGCAGGATCGACAGGCATTGGCGCGAACTAACTTTTCTGCAGGTCGATCTTCATCATGGACACCACGTGCATCCTCTACTTCCACTGCACCAGCACCTCCATCAGGTGCCACCTCCAGCCGTGATACAAGAAAGCAGGCACAACCACCACTATCTGCCAAGAGCATACCTGTCGGGGCTGCGCAGAACTCTTCTTCTTCCATGGCATCAACAGGGCACACAAGTGATATTATTTGTCGTCGTTGTAAGGGAAGAGGACATTTTGCGAGAGAATGCAAATCTCAGCGTGTGATGATTGCTACTGAGGATGGTGGGTATGAGTCCGCCAGTGACTATGATGAGGAGACTTTGGCTCTTATTACACATGAAGAACACGGTGGAGATGATTCTGATCATGAGACGCAATACATGGCTGCTGAAGATGCTGACAGGTATGAATGTTTAGTTGCTCAACGTGTTTTGAGTGTGCAGGTTACACAAGCTGAGCAAAATCAGAGGCATAATTTGTTCCATACAAAGGGAGTTGTGAAGGAACGTTCTGTTCGCGTCATCATAGATGGAGGGAGCCGCAACAACTTGGCTAGCATGGAGATGGTGGAGAAGCTATCTTTCACCACAAGACCGCATCCACATCCAATGATTCAACAACAACGGCAAGGTTAAGGTAACACGTACTGTTCGTGTGCATTTTAGTATCTCTACATATGCTGATTATGTTGATTGTGATGTGGTACCTATGCAAGCATGTTCCTTATTACTTGGTAGACCATGGCAATTTGATAAAAATTCTGTACACCATGGTAGAAACAATCAGTATACTCTTGTTCATAAGGACAAAAATATTACTTTGCTTCCTATGACTCCTGATTCCATTTTGAAAGATGATATTAATAGAGCTAATAAAGCAAAACAGGAGCAAAATAAGAGTGAAAATCAGATTGTGGCAAAAGAATTTGAGCAACAAATGAAGCCTAATAATAAACCATCTAGTGTTGCTTCTGAAATTAAATTGAAAAGTGCATGTTTACTTGCCACGAAATCTGATATTGATGATCTAGATTTTAGCAAATCTGTTTGCTATGCTTTTGTGTGCAAAGAGGCATTATTTTCATTCGAGGACGTGCCTTCCTCTTTGCCTCCTGCTGTCACTAACATTTTGCAGGAGTTCGCTGACGTCTTTCCACAAGACGTGCCACCGGGATTACCACCTATTCGAGGGATTGAGCATCAAATTGACTTAATTCCCGGTGCATCATTACCCAACCGTGCACCATACCGTACCAATCCAGAGGAGACGAAGGAGATTATGCGTCAAGTACAAGAGCTGCTCGACAAAGGTTATATACGCGAATCCCTTAGTCCTTGTGCTGTTCCTATCATTTTAGTGCCGAAAAAGGATGGTACGTCGCGTATGTGCGTTGATTGTAGAGGCATTAATAATATTACTATTCGTTATCGTCATCCTATTCCTAGGCTAGATGATATGCTTGATGAATTGAGTGGCTCTACAATATTCTCCAAAGTTGATTTGCGTAGTGGATACCATCAAATTCGTATGAAATTGGGAGATGAATGGAAAACAACATTTAAAACTAAGTTTGGATTATATGAGTGGTTAGTCATGCCTTTTGGGTTAACTAATGCACCTAGTACTTTCATGAGACTAATGAACGAAGTTTTACGTGCTTTCATTGGACGATTTGTGGTAGTCTATTTTGATGATATACTGATTTATAGCAAATCTTTGGAAGAACATTTGGAACATTTACGTGCTGTTTTTATTGCTCTACGTGATGCACGTTTGTTTGGTAACCTTGGGAAGTGCACCTTTTGCACCGACCGAGTATCTTTTCTTGGCTATGTTGTTACTCCACAGGGAATTGAAGTTGATAAAGCCAAGATTGAAGCTATTGAGAGTTGGCCGCAGCCCAAAACGGTCACACAAGTGAGGAGTTTTCTTGGCCTCGCTGGATTCTATAGGCGTTTTGTGAGAGATTTCAGCACCATTGCTGCACCTCTCAACGAGCTTACAAAGAAGGATGTGCCTTTTGTTTGGGGTACCGCACAGGAAGAAGCCTTCACGGTATTGAAAGATAAGTTGACACATGCTCCTTTACTCCAACTTCCTGATTTTAATAAGACTTTTGAGCTTGAATGTGATGCTAGTGGAATTGGATTAGGAGGTGTGTTATTACAAGATGGCAAACCTGTTGCATACTTTTCTGAAAAATTGAGTGGGCCTAGTCTGAATTATTCTACTTATGATAAAGAATTATATGCTCTTGTTCGGACTTTAGAGACATGGCAACATTATTTATGGCCCAAAGAATTTGTTATACATTCTGATCATGAATCTTTGAAACACATTAAAAGTCAAGCAAAACTGAATCGTAGACATGCTAAATGGGTTGAATTCATTGAGACTTTCCCTTATGTCATTAAACACAAGAAGGGTAAAGAAAATGTTATTGCTGATGCATTGTCTCGTCGCTATACTATGCTTTCACAACTTGACTTCAAAATATTTGGTTTGGAGACCATCAAAGATCAATATGTGCATGATGCTGATTTTAAAGATGTAATGCAGAATTGTAAAGAAGGAAGAACATGGAACAAGTTCGTTATTAATGATGGCTTTGTGTTCCGTGCTAACAAGCTATGCATTCCAGCTAGCTCTGTTCGTCTTTTGTTGTTGCAGGAGGCGCATGGAGGAGGATTAATGGGACACTTTGGCGTGAAGAAGACGGAGGACGTACTTGCTACACATTTCTTTTGGCCAAAGATGAGACGGGATGTTGAGCGTTTTGTTGCTCGCTGCACTACATGTCAAAAAGCTAAGTCACGACTCAATCCTCATGGTTTATATATGCCTTTGCCTGTACCTACTGTTCCTTGGGAGGATATATCTATGGACTTTGTTTTAGGTTTACCTCGAACAAAGAAGGGAGGGATAGCATATTTGTTGTCGTGGATAGGTTCTCGAAAATGGCACACTTTATACCATGTCATAAAAGCGATGATGTTGTTAATGTTGCTGATTTGTTCTTTCGTGAAATTATTCGCTTGCATGGTGTGCCAAATACTATTGTTTCAGATCGTGATACTAAATTTCTTAGCCACTTTTGGAGATGTTTATGGGCTAAGTTGGGGACTAAACTGCTTTTTAGTACTACTTGTCACCCCCAAACTGATGGTCAAACTGAAGTAGTCAATAGAACATTGTCTACTATGCTTAGGGCTGTTTTGAAGAATAATAAGAAAATGTGGGAAGAATGCTTGCCTCATATTGAATTTGCTTATAATCGTTCGTTGCATTCTACTACTAAGATGTGCCCTTTTGAAATTGTGTATGGTTTCCTACCTCGTGCACCCATTGATTTGTTGCCTCTTCCATCTTCGGAGAAGGTTAATTTTGATGCTAAACAACGTGCTGAATTGATCTTAAAAATGCATGAGTTAACTAAGGAAAACATTGAGCGTATGAATGCTAAATATAAACTTTCTGGAGATAAGGGTAGAAAACATGTTGTCTTTGCACCTGGAGATCTTGTTTGGTTACATTTGCGTAAGGATAAGTTTCCTAATTTGCGCAAATCAAAACTAATGCCACGTGCTGATGGTCCTTTTAAGGTGTTAGAGAAAATAAATGATAATGCATATAAACTTGAGCTGCCTGTAGATTTTGGGGTTAGTCCCACTTTTAACATTGCAGATTTGAAGCCTTATTTGGGTGAGGAAGATGAGCTTCCGTCGAGGACGACTTCATTTCAAGAAGGGGAGGATGATGAGGACATCAATACCATTGTTACACCCACAGCCCCTGCTGCTATACATACTGGACCAATTACTAGAGCTCGCGCACGCCAATTGAATTACCAGGTACTTTCGTTTCTTGGTAATGATTCTAATGTTCATGAGAATATGATGCTGCCTAAATTGGATACATTTGTTTTGCTTACAAATGAAGGGCCTGACATGGATAAGAGGGATGAACACTGGAGCAAGACCAAGCCTGGAGATGATGGCATGCGCAAGGGGAACAAGAACGGAGTTACAAGTGATGATTTCAGGACTTTGAAGCCACCATAAGGAGTGCATGAAGCCTTGGACGAAATATACAAGATGCCACTTCATATATTTCGTCCAGAGGCTATTCTAAGTGATGCGTCACCTTATTATTGGGCCAGGCCCATGTAATTTCGAAATACTTAAGTATAGGCTATTTTTAGAGTTCGTGTGTGTGGGGGAAACAAGAGTTAGGGTTGGATTCGGACCCCTCCCACAAGGGCCACGAAATTCCCCTATTCCTCCCTATATACAGCCCTTAGGGCGCCATTTAGATTTTGGGTTTTGTTTAGATTAAAGTTCGCCATAGTTGCAACTTCGCGTACTTCGTTTGTGTTCAATGACCAGACAAAGGCATCACAGAACCCCACCTTTGATCAATAAAGCTTTCCTCTTATACTCGCAATATCCAGATTGCAATCTTAGTTTCTTGCTTGTTCTTCGTTTGCCTGCAGGAAACAGACCTTCGTGGTCAGGTTGATCGTGCTCCGGCGTGGTCAATAACCTCTCGGAGTTGGTTTAGCGATTGCTAAGGCGCGACATCCTCGCACGTTTGTAGTCGGATCGTCAAAGTCGACTTCCTCCAAAACGATAGCCACCATCTCATCGAATGATGGGACACCTTAGCCTCTATCAACATTGAAAGCAAGCATGAGTAGGATATAAATCACCATGAACATAAATATCGTGGAGGCTATGTTGATTTTGTTTCAACTACATGCGTGAACATGTGCCAAGTCAAGCTACTCGAACCATTCAAAGGAGGATACCATCCTATCATACTACATCACAACCATCTTAATTTCCATGTTGGCATGCAAGGTAAACCATTATAAAGTCCTAGCTGATTAAGCATGGCATTAGTAACTATAATCTCTAATTGTCACTGCAAACATGTTTCATTGATAGTAGGCTGAATCAAGAACCATGAAATAATCATATTTACAAAAACAAGATAGGTCGGGTTCACCAGCTTTTCCTCATTTCATCATATATCGTAATTATTGTGTTTCACTTGCACGACCGAACGGTGGTGATAATAATAATGGTGCACGTGCATTGGACTAAGCTGGAATCTGCAACATTTATTCAAAGGAGAATACAAGGTAATATGGGCTCTTTGTTAGATCAACAATAATGCATGAGAGCCACTCAACATTTTCATCGTGGTCTTCTCCTCTCGACCCCCCAAAGAAAAGAAAAGAATTTCGAAGAAACACACTGAAATATTTTTGGAGTTTTTGTTTTTCTGACGAAAGAAGAAAAAGAACGAGAAAAACTATTTACATAGGAAAGCTCCCAACAAACATGAGAAATCTTCTTGGGTTTTCTATTAACATTACTACTAAGCATGCATAGAAAGTAAATTAACTACAACTATTTTTTTGGTTTTTCTTAAGGTTTTTCAAACACACAAGAAGAAAGCGGAAAAAGAAATAAACTAGCATGGATAATACAATGAAAAAGTATGACCACCGACAACTGAAATGAGTGTGTGAACATGAATGTAATGTCGATGAGAAATACATACTCCCCCAAGCTTAGGCTTTTGGCATAAGTTGGTCTACTTCCATGGATCAAAGTAGTTCTCTCCGGTGTACTGAGGAGGATCCTGGGGGTTCCATTGGTTAGCGAGCTCCTGTGGATCCCACTGATAAACAGACTCCTGGTATGGATCAGGTGATGGCTCTGGCTCAGGAGGTGGGATCGTGTCCCCTCCCAGTATGCATGAATGTCCGCGGGGAAAACAATGTACCTGCCTGAATGCATATCAAACAAAACAGGTGCAGGCAGGGTAATAATCTGAATAGTATTCTTGCTAAATACTAGGTTATATATAATTCTCTTTTCCTCATCACGTCGAATAAACTTATGTGCTACCATGCTGTCATAATCTAAATATATAGTGGGTAGCAATTTCTCCTCTTTTTCATAGTTCCTAATGGGTATCTCAAAGTGTTTAGCAAGGCGGGTGGCAAAGATACCTTCGAAAATAGGACCCTTTGTACGGTTCATACTCAACCGTTTAGCAACCATAGCGCCCAAACTGTAAGTTCCATCTCTACGTAAAGCATGACGCAAAATAGCAGGTCAGGGGCACTAAGGCCTCCACTCTCTCCATGACCAATCAAACATCTCCCACCAAATAATGAGTAATAGCGTATAGCAGGATGATGAATACTGGACACCCTCACTCTCGACACTCCTCTACCTTCCCCTACGGTGATTTCATGAATAAGGCCTTCCACATCACTAGGACGTGGTTCCTCGACGCCGCCTTCATAAGGTAATTTACAAACCACACAAAAGTCATAAAGCGTCATTTCTCTATACTCATCATATAAGTGAAAGTCTACCATGGGTGGTGATTTTCTAGCATGAAAGTGAAAGTTTTGCACGAAAGTATTAGTGAGTAAGAGATACTGATTACACCGGTCGAGGAGGAAGTCGGTGATGCCTGCATTCCCAGCCAAATAATAGAAATCATCATAAATCCTGGCTGCTTGTAAGAATGCATTGCATGGCCATTCGCTTGGACAAGTTTCTGCGGCACGAGGAAGATTATACTTGGGCTCCTTCTCCTCATTTTCCTTTTCCTTCGAACCCCGGCTCGAGGAGCCCCTCAATAATCTCTTTAACATTTTCTTCCTCTGAAAATTTCTGAAATTTTTAGTAACTCAAAATAGAAGTGAACCAAACTCAACAAAATTGGTAGCAAATACTCCTACAAGTGTCTAGAGGCTAACCCAAGCATCAAAGCTACTTTGGACCATATAAATTTGACATGCAAGCTCAAGAACATGGTCACTACAGCAGCAACAATTTGCAATGAATAAAGCACTAGAACAAAAACTAATTGGACCATTGGAGGAGTCGCATACCGAAGAACAATCACGCAAAGCAGTTTTGTGAATGGAGCTTTGAGCAAGGAGATCAAAAATGGCAGCAAGATGAGCAAGAACATGAGTTTGAGCAATGGAGTGATTTTTTCTGGAGGAAGAAGGAGTGGATGGGTGCTGGAAGAAGTGGAGGGGGGCCACGTGGGGCCCACAAGATCAGGGGGCACGCCCTCCACCCTTGTAGCCAACTAGTGAGGCCCCATGGTGTGTTCTTTGCACCAGAAATTCTAAAATATTCTAAAAAAATCATATCCGATTTTCAGTGCATTTGGAGAACTTCTATTTTCGGGACATTTTTTATTGCATGGATAATTCAGAAAACAGACAGAAAATACTATATTTGCTTTCTTTAAACTAATTAACAAAAATTAAAAGATGGGTATAGAGAGTTGTGCTTTCTAAATTCATTCATCTCATGCTCATCAAAAATGAATCCATTAACGAGGTTGATCAAGTCTCATTAACAAACTTCTTCCGAGTGACATGAAACCGGAGAACTTTTGAATAACACTAGGTTACCTCAACGGGGATATGCATGTTCCCAACAATAAGAATATCATATTTCTTTTTGACAGTAGGAAGAGGAAATTCAAAACCTCCAATAGTAATAGTTGAATTTTTTCCAATAGAATTGATACTATGAACTTGAGGTTGTTTCTTCGGGAAAAGTGTACCATATTCTCATTACCATTAAAATGAAAAGTGACATTGCCTTTGTTGCAATCAATAACAACACCTGCAGTATTCAAAAAGGGTCTACCAAGGATAATCGACATACTATCGTCCTCGGGAATATCAAGAATAACAAAGTCCGTTAAGATAGTAACGTTTGCAACCACAACAGGCACATCCTCACAAATACCAATTGGTATAGCAGTTGATTTATCAGCCATTTGCAAAGAAATTTCAGTAGGTGTCAACTTATTCAATTCAAGTCTACGATACAAAGAGAAAGGCATAACACTAACACCGGCTCCAAGATCACATAAAGCAGTTTTAACATAGTTTCTTTTAATGGAGCATGGTATAGTTGGTACTCGTGGGTCTCCAAGTTTCTTTGGCATTCCACCCTTAAAAGAATAATTAGCAAGCATGTGGAAATTTCATCTTCAGGCACCTTTCTTTTATTAGTAACAATATCTTTCATACTTAGCATAAGGAGGCATTTTAAGCATATCAGTCAAACGCATACCGAAAAAGATAGGTCTAATCATTTCAGCAAAGCGCTCAAAATCCTCATCATCCTTTTTCTTGGATGGCTTAGGAGGAATGGGCATGGGTTTCTGAACCCATGGTTCTCTTTCTTTACCATGTTTCCTAGCAACAAAGTCTCTCTTATCATAACATTGATTCTTTGATTGTGGGTTATCAAGATCAACAGTAGGTTCAATCTCTACATCATTATAATTATTAGGTTGAGCATCAACACGAACATCATTATTAACATTATCACTAGGTTCATGTTCATCACCAGATTGTGTCTCAGCATCAGAAATAGAAATATCATTGGGATTCTCAGGTGTGTCTATAGCAGGTTCACTAGCATGGAAAGTCCTATCAGTTTTGTTTTTCTTTTTAGTAAGAGGACTAGGTGCATCAGTATTAATTCTCTGAGAATCTTGCTCAACTCTCTTAGGATGGCCCTCAGGATACAAAGGTTCCTGTGTCATCTTACCACCTCTAGTCATAACCCTAACAACATTATCATTATTCTTATTATTCAACTCATTAAGCAATTCATCTTGAGCCTTAAGTACTTGTTCTACTTGATTGTAACCATGGAAGCATGTTTACTAATAAGCTTAAGATCATTAACAGTACTATTCATATAATTACTCAAGTGGTCAAGCATGTAAGCATTATGTTTCAATTGTCTACTAACATAAGCATTGAAATTTTCTTGTTTAACAATAAAATTATCAAACTCATCAAAGCATTGTCTAGCAGACTTATTATGAGGAATATCACCTTCATCAAATCTACAGAGAGAGTTTACCTCTACTACCTGTGTCGGGTTATCAAGACCATGTATTTCTTCAATAGGCGGTAAATTTTTAACATCTTCAGCTTTAATACCTTTTTCTTTCATTGATTTCTTTGCCTCTTGCATATCTTCAGGACTGAGAAATAGAATACCCCTTTTCTTCGGAGTTGGTTCAGGAAGTGTCCAATCGTTTTCATTACTCAATATATTATTCAATAGCAATTCAGCTTGCTCAACAGTTCTTTCCCTGAAAACACAGCCAACACAACTATCCAGGTGGTCTCTGAAAGCATCGGTTAGTCCATTATGAAAGATATCAAGTATTTCATTTTTCTTGAGAGGATGATCAGGCAAAGCATTAAGTAATTGGAGAAGCCTCCCCCAAGCTTGTGGGAGACTCTCTTCTTCAATTTGCACAAAATTATATATTTCCCTTAAAGCAGCTTGTTTCTTATGAGCGGGGAAATATTTTGCAGAGAAGTAATATATCATATCCTGGGGACTACGCACACAACCAGGAGCAAGAGAATTAAACCATATCTTAGCATCATGCTTTAATGAGAAAGGAAACAATTTGAGGATATAGTAATAATGGATTTTTTCCTCATGAGCAAATAGGGTGGCTATATCATTCAATTTAGTAAGATGTGCCACAACAGTTTCAGATTCATAAACATGAAAAGGATCAGATTCAACCAAAGTAATTAACTCAGGATCGCAGAGAATTCATAATCCTTATCAGTAACAAAGATAGGTGAAGTAGCAAAGGCGGGATCATATTTCATTCTAGCATTCAAGGATTTTTCTTTCAGCTAACAATTTCTTAAGATCCTCTCTATCATTGCAAGCAAAGAAGTCTCTAGCAGTTTCTTCATCCATAACATAACCCTCAGGAAGAACAGGCAATTCATATCTAGGGGGAGAATCATAATCATAATCTTCAATAATTTCATTAGTTTCAGTAATTTCATTCTCTCTAGCCCTAGCAAGTTGTTCATCAAGAAATTCACCTAGTGGCACAGTATTATCAAGGACAGAAGTAGTATCATCATAAGCATCATGCATAGTAGAAGTGGCATCATCAATAACAAGCGACATATCAGAATCAATAGCAGGTGTAGGTGTCGCAAGTTTACTCAAAACAGAAGGAGAATCAAGTGCAGAGCTAGATGGCCGTTCCTTACCTCCCCTCGTAGTTGAGGGAAAAATCTTAGTTCTTTGATCTTTCGAATTCCTCATAGTGATCAACAGATATATATATATCCCAAGTGACTCAGAGAATAGAGCTATGCTCCTTGGCAACGGCGCCAGAAAAAGGTCTTGATAACCCACAAGTATAGGGGATCGCAACAGTTTTCGAGGGTAGAGTATTCAACCCAAATTTATTGATTCGACAAAAGGGGAGCCAAAGAATATTCTCGAGTATTAGCAGCTGAGTTGTCAATTCAACCACACATGAAAGACTAAATATCTGCAGCAAAATATTTAGTAGAAAAGTAGTATGGGAGTAACGGTAACGGTGGCAAAAGTATAGTAATAGTTTTGTAGGAATCGTAACAGTGGCAACAGAAAAGTGACTAAGCAAAGATCAATATGTGAAAAGCTCGTAGGCAATGGATTAATGATGGATAATTATGTCGGATGGCATTCATCATGCAACATTTATGACATAGGGTGACACAGAACTAGCTCCAGTTCATCAATGTAATGTAGGCATGTATTCCGAATGTAGTCATACGTGCTTATGGAAAAGAACTTGCATCCCTTCCCCCGTGCTACCAGGGGCTTTGAATTCTTGTACATTGCCATTGACAAGTTTACAAAGTGGCCGGAAGTGGAGCCAGTGAGGAAGGTGACCGCACAGTCAGCTATGAAGTTCATGAAAGGATTGGTGTGCCGATTTGGAGTGCCCGCCAGGATAAACACTGACAATGGCACCCAATTCACGAGCCGCGCCTTCATGTAGTACATCCAAATCCTTGGAAGCAAGGTCTCCTTTGCTTCTTTTGCTCATTCCCGGAGCAATGGGCAAGCTGAGAGGATGAACGCTGAAGTGTTGCGTGGACTCAAGACGATAACTTTGATAGGCTGCAGAAGTGCAGTAGAGCTGGATTGACGAGCTACCGGTGGTTCTTTGGTCCCTCCGTACGACACCGAATCAAGCCACCAGCTAGACTCCCTTCTCCCTAGTGTATGGGGCAGAAACAGTGCTCCCCACGGAACTCATATACGGGTCACCTCAAGTACTTGCCTATAATGAAGTAGAGCAAGAGAAGCACCGGCATGACGATGTCGTGCTCCTCGAGGAAGATCGTCTCTGGGCAGCTGTGCATGCTGCACGCTACCAACATGCCTTGCGCCGCTATCATAGCCGTGGGATTCATGCCCGGAGCCTTCAGGAAGGCAACCTTGTCCTTAGGCGTGTTCAATCCGCCAAGGGTTCCAACAAGTTGACACCAAAGAGGGAAGGCCCTTACCAGGTAGTACAAGTCACCAGACCTGGCATTGTCCGTCTTGAGACCGAAGATGGTATTAATGTGCAAAACTCATGGAATATTGAGCATCTTTGCAAGTTCTATCCGTAAGGGGCGGTTGCCGGGCCCAACCCCGGCAACCACCTTTAGTACAAGCCTTACCGATGCGCATGTAACCCTTTGTACAAAGCCAGGCACAGACCCTGAGCACGGATAATAAAATGAAGCACTGGCATCTAGAACTTGCATGCATGTTTATTTAAGTATGATTTTGCCATATGGGTAAGGTTGTATGCTATCGTTTTTCCCCTGAACTAACAGCAGGGCTCCAATCGTGGATGAACTCCCCGAAGGAGAGGAGTGAGAACGAGCTTGCATATCGGCCCCCAGAAACATAAGGCAGATAAGTTATTTTTTGTCATTCATATTGTACCCCTATGAGAAAGACTTGTGCGTAGAGAAACCTTGTCGCCCTCCAACATTTGTGCTCCCATTCCTTCGATTTCAAAGGTCACTTTGGTCAGGATGGTTGCAGCTGCATTTGGGAACGAGGGTTAACTAGGGGCCTGTTCTCTTCCACGCTCCTAGCCCGCCAAGCAGAGCCTTGCGGCAAGCAATGGAAGAGACCAGCAAGTTGTCTTCCCGGAAAATCTTGTTTACTTGAGAGTATAAAGGAATTGTTCCTTTGCATGGACATGACACATGCACGAGTTCCCGGCAAGCATATATTTTTCTCATTAATGCGCAGAAAAACAAGTACAAACCTCACAGGGTACCAATATGAATGGAAAAGATTACATAATTAAGACTAAAGTTTGGCAAGTGCCTACATCTTTTGAATTGAAAAGAGATAAGTGCGCCATAATGCCTTTCTTGTCCCTCTCCTCCTAGGACCTACAGTAGGAGGTGAAGAGGGCAAAAGGATTGCCTGGGCAGAAGCCCAGCTTGACCCCGTTAGGGCCCGCAGGACGCAGCCTGACAAGATCGAGAGAACACGGATGAAGGGGGCGGCTAGGAGATGCCCTGGTCACCATCGCCAAGACCAACAGGACGCGGTAGGAGGGACACCGGCAGGGAAGACAAAGCCGGACTCCACGAGGAAGCCTGCCAGGGTCCAGCTGGAGGAGGCGGAGACATCCACACCCAACTGCCCGGCAAATCGCTCTGCCGGGGAAGAAGACCCAGGTGCAGACGGTGATGCTGACGAAGCCTAGCTGACGGTGACGGTGCGGCTGGCGCTCAGCTGGAGTCCGAGCCGTCGTCCTCCCGCTCATCGTCATCGTCATCGCCGTCACTGTCCTCTTCCTCTCTATCACTTGAGGAGGAGCTTTCGTCATCAGTCGAGCTCGCCGCGCAGCACCATAAGCGAACACCCGATCACCCAAAGACCTTGACGGAGAGCAAGTTGGCCTCCATTAACTTAAAATGGAGAACGTGCCCCGCCGCCAAGCTGTGGGCACGAGCGAAGGTTTTCCAGCCACGCCGGAGAAGCATGACATGAGGTGCCGGGAACTCCACATCCGCCCGCATGCTGCCATTACAGCAGCCCCTCATTTGCAGCTTCAATCCTGGTGGTTGTTCTTCCTCCATCACCCTTGCAAAAGGAGTAGGGAGTCGAAGGCGGCTGGGCGGAGGCCCGCAGCTTGACGACGAACTCCAATGGTTGGTCCCCGATGTGGCCTTCCATCGGAGCCGGGGCAACCGGAGGAGGAACGACCAGAGCGCCACCACGCCCTCCTCGGTCCCGAGCGCCACGACGACCACGGCCATGCCCTGCGGCACTGCCTTGTGCGCTGGATTCTGCCCCTGCATCTCCCATTGGGGCAGGGAGGCGCTGCCGGGAAGAGACCCTCGTTGCCATTGCTGGATCTCGACCACGTCCTCTTCCCCTCACCATGATAGAAACAAGATGCAAGAAGAAGAAGAAGAAGAAGAAGAAGGAGATGTGTGTATGGGACGAGCCCCTCGCCCACGCCTCCTTTTATAGGGGAGCATGGCCGGGGGCTGGCTCCTCACCACCTAGGAGACAACCGCCCCACTCCACCAATCCGGTCTGTTTGTGTCACTGACGATGCCTGGAATTAATGGCCGCCCTCCTGTGCCTATCCATGGTGCTGGGTTTTCTGCCATGGCACTCATTCCCGTGCCCGTCACCAACCCTGCGCAATGCGTGCAGCATACATGGCAGAAACGACAGAGGTAGTGGGATGAGTGAAATGGCAGTTACCGCCCCGTGAACATGGGGCATGGGCAGCCTGCGGGTCATGGCTTAAATTACCCCACATCATCACGCATGACGTGTGGGAAAAACGGAAACTGATTCAATCATAGGTTAATGAAGAAGCAAGGAAGATATCAAGGAAGACATGGATCCCACTACGAATGAGCCAAAGCGTTCGCCTGTGTATTTGTTAGGGCCTACCCAAACGATGCCTGGCGACAGGTATGAGCCAGGCCCGGGGGCTCCTGTCGGTGCAACGAACGATCATGTTTGTTGCCCAGACTTATACACAGGCATGCTAACACGCTATATCGAATACCAACATATAAGAGCAAGACCAAACCAGAAGAACCGCTCTTCGTGAGATCAAGGAGCGAATCAAGAAGACCAAGTTAAATATACAAGACAGCAGATCACCACCTTGAGAAGGCCTCCCTTGCCGGGCAGGAGCGCCTAGTCAGGTCGAGGCCGCCCCAAGGGCGAGTCCAAGACTTCCCCGGCACGCTTGCCGGGACCGCTAAAAGGGATAGAACCCCGCCAAGGCACCACCGCTCCACCTCACAGTGAGGCAAGTCCCTTATCAATGTTGTGTCAAGCCTGCAAGATGATTAAGTGGCTTCCACTAAGCATGTGGCAGCCCATTGGAAGACAGATCACCCTCGTGTGACACCCGTCCAGAGGCATGTCAAGCAGATAAGCATGAGACGACAGGCTTATCGGGCTTGAACCTCCACATGACACCTAGCAGTGCATTTAATGCACTTTGTCCTAACTGCCAGAGTTAGGTATGACGGCATTTTTAGCTATCTAATCATTAGATAATGACTATTTTGCCACTGTGATTACCCCTTGAGCTATAAAACGAGGTCCATGGCAACATAGAGAATAATTAGGACGGCTCACACTTGTACGCGCGTAGCAGCTCCTCCCCCGAGGCAACCTTGCCGGGCTCGAGCGTTGCGTGCCGTTGTGCTCCTCCACTCAGTCCACCAAAGCGGAAGTAGGGTTTTAGGCCTCACGGCGGCCCAAACCTGGGTAAAAATCTCCAATGTCATCGTCGTCGCACTGTCTCATTGCCTCTGCTCTTTGTGCAACGTGACCTTCCCCCCTGCCGTACCACGAGGAGCTCATGGCCCCATAGGTGATCGTGTCAACCCACGACACACCCCTAGGACTTGGAGAGGGGGGCAGAAGCTTCCCGAGGAGGCAGCAAGCCTCCTACGCGTGCCACAGGGGGGCGCGCCCTGAGGGCTTATGGGCCCCTCGGGAGTCCTCCAACCCTAATCTTTGCACTATAAATTCCCAAATATTCCCAAACCACCAGAAGCATCCACGAAAATACTTTTCTGCTGCCGCAAGCCTCTGTTCCATGAGATCCCATCTTGGGGCCTTTTTCGACACCCTGCCGAAGGGGGGTTCGATCACGGAGGGCATCTACATCAACCTTGCTGCCCTTCCAATGAAGCGTGAGTATTTTACCATAGGCCTACGGGTCCATAGCTAGTATCTAGATGGCTTCTTCCTTCTCTTTGATCTTCAATACAATGTTCTCTTCGATGTTCTTGGAGTTCTATCCGATGTAATATTCTTTTGCGGTGTGTTTGTCGAGATCTGATGAATTGTGGATTTATGATCAAATTATCTATGAATATTATTTGAGTCTTTTCTGAACTCTTTTATGCATGATTAAATATCTTTGTATTTCTCTTCGAATTATCGGTTTGGTTTGGCCAACTAGATTGGTATTTCTTGCAATTGGAGAGGTGCTTAGATTTGGGTTCAATCTTGCGGTGTCCTCACCCAGTGACAAAGTAGCGGTAGGGAGGCACGTATTGTATTGTTGCCATCAAGGGTAAAAAGATGGGGTTTTCATCATATTTATTGAGTTTATCCCTCTACATCATGTCATCTTACTTAGGCGTTACTCCGTTGTTATGAACTTAATACTCTAGATGCATGCTGGATAGCGGTCGATGTGTGGAGTAATAGTAGTAGATGCAGGCAGGAGTCGGTCTACTTGACATGGACGTGATGCCTATATTCATGATCATTGCCTTGGATATCGTCATAACTTTGCGCTTTTCTATCAATTGCTCGACAGTAATTTGTTTACCCACCGTATGTTTTCTTTCAAGAGAGAAGCCTCTAGTGAAACCTATGGCGCCCGGGTCTATTTTCCATCATATATTTTCAGATCTATAAACCAAAAAATCCAAACATACCTTGCTGCAATTTATTTATATTTACTTTAGTTTGCTCTTTTATTTATCTTTTATACCTATCTCTAACAGATCTCACTCTTGTTCGTGACCGTGAAGGGATTGACAACCCCTTTTTCGCGTTGTGTGCAAGTGTTTGTTAGTTTGTGCAGGTGCGTAGATTGGAGACTTGCTTGTGCCTCCTACTAGATTGATACCTTGGTTCTTAACTGAGGGAAATACTTATCTCTACTTTGCTGCGTCACCCTTTCCTCTTCAAGGGAAAAATCAACGCAAGCTCAAGAAGTAGCAGGAAGAATTTATGGCGCCATTGCCGGGGAGGTTCTACATCAAGCCTACAAAGTACCCATCATAAACTCTCATCTCTTGCATTACATTATTTGCCATTTGCCTCTCATTTTCCTCTCCCCCACTTCTAAAACGTTTTTAGAAAAACACAAAAATATTTGCATTTTTATTCACCCTTCTTTCGTTCGTCTTTTCATTGGTTTTTTGGTTGCTTGTGTGCTAGATTGCTTGCTTTGTCATGATGTCTCAATAAAACACCAAATTGAGTGACTTTTGCAATACTAATAATAATGATTTTATTAGTACTCCGATTGCTCCTGCCACTAGTGCGGAATCTTATGAAATTAATGCCGCTTTGTTAAATCTTGTTATGAAAGAGCAATTTTCCGGCCTTCCTAGTGAAGATGACGCATCCCATCTAAATACTTTCGTTGAGTTGTGTGATATGCAAAAGAAAAAGATGTGGATAATGATATTGTTAAATTGAAGCTATTTCCGTTCTCTCTACGAGATCGCGCTAAAACTTGGTTTTCATCTTTGCCTAAAACTAGTATTGATTCATGGAATAAGTGTAAAGATGCTTTTATTTCCAAGTATTTTCCTCCCGGTAAACTCATCTCCCTTAGTAACGATATAATGAATTTTAAGCAACTTGATCATAAACATGTTGCACAATCTTGGGAGAGGATGAAACTGATGATAAGAAATTTCCCTACTCATGGTTTAAGTTTATGGATGATCATACAAATTTTTTTATGCCAGATTGAATTTTGCATCTAGAAATCTTTTAGATTCTTGCGCAAGAGGTACTTTTATGGAAATTATATTAGGAGAAGCTACTAAACTCCTAGATAATATTATGGGTAATTACTCTCAATGGCATACCGAAAGATCTTCTACTGGTAAAAAAGTGCATGCAATTGAAGAAATTAATACTTTGAGTGGAAAGATGGATGAACTTATGAAATTGGTTGCTAGTAAGAGTGCTCCTATTGATCCTAATGATATGCCTTTGTCCACTTCGATTGAGAACAATAATGAATCTATGGATGTGAATTTTGTCGGCAGGAACAATTTTGGTAATAATGCTTATAGAGGTAATTTTCCTAGTAATTCCTCTAATAATTATGGTAATTCCTACAACAATTCTGATGGAAATTATAATCAAATACCCTCTGATATTGAGAAAAATATTAAAGATTTCATTAATTCTCAAAATAATTCAATGCTATGGTTGAAGAAAAATTGAACAAGATTGATGATTTGGCTAGGAACGTTGATAGAATTTCTCTTGAGATTGATTCTTTAAAGATTAGATCTATGCCACTCAAGCAAGACATTAATGAATCTCTGGAAGCTATTAAAATTTCTATTGATGAATGTAAATAAAGAACCGCTAGAATGCGTGCTAAGCGAGATTGGTTTGTAAAAGCGTGTTCTTCTAGATTTTGCGAAAATAATGATGAATATCTTAAAGTGATTGGTGTGACTCCTATTGAATATTTGTTTTCTAATATAAATCTTGATAAATACGGGACTGGAGATGATTCAACTTTAGCTATAAGGCTTCCCAATGATTTGGAGTTTATAGATCTTAATGAAAAATTTGATAAAAGAGGGATTTGAGAGCTCAAAACTTTAAGTAGCAATGAACCCACTCTTTTGTGTTTCGAGGACTTTAATTATGATAATTGTTCTTTGATATATTGTATTTCCTTGTTGCAATCCATGTTGAATTCACCACATGCTTATAATCGAAATAGAGCTTTTACTAAACATATCATTGATGCTATGACGAAATCTTTAGAAGAAAAACTTATGTTGGAAGTTTATATCCCTAGAAAGCTTAATGATGAGTGGGAACCTACTATTAAGATTGAGATTAAAGATTATGAGTGCAATGCTTTGTGTCATTTGGGTGCTAGTGTTTCATACTATTCCAAAAACTTTATGTGATGTGCTAGGTTCCATAAACTTGATGATTGTTCTTTGAATTTGCATCTAGCAGATTCCACTATTAAGAAACCTATGTGAAGGATTAATAATATTCTTATTGTTGCAAATAGGAATTATGTGCCCGTAGATTTCATTGTGCTTGATATAAATTGCAATCCTACATGTCCTATTATTCTTGGTAAACCTTTCCTTAGAACGATCGGTGCAATTATTGATGTGAAAGAAGGAAACATTTGATTTCAATTTCTGTTAAGGAAGGGCATGGAACACTTTCCAAGAAATAAAATTAAGTTGACATCTGAATCTATTATGAGGGCTACTTATGGATTTAATACCAAAGATGACAATACCTAGATCTATGTTTTATGCCTAGCTAGGGGCGTTAAACAATAGCGCTTGTTGGGAGGCAACACAATTTTATTTTTATGTTTCTTGTTCTTGGTTCTATTTGCAATAAATACACATTATTACCTCTGTAGTAATTGTGTTTTTTTGTTTTAATTAGTGTTTGAGCCAAGCAAGACCTTTGGGATGGTCTATGGTGATAGTTAATTTGATCTTGCTGAAAAACACGAACTTTTGCGCTCATTGCAAGAATTTTAAAAAATCACAGAGCGTGCTTTTGATCTGAATATTTTACACAAGATTGATATAAAAAATTCCCAGATTGACCTAATTTTTTAGAATTTTTGGAGTTACAGAAGAATACGAACTTTTCAGATTGCTACAGATTGTTCTGTTTTTGACAGATTCTGTTTTCTATGTATTGTTTGCTTATTTTGATGAATCTATGGGTAGTATCGGGGGGTATGAACCATGGATAAGTTGCAATACAGTAGATATTACACCAATATAAATTTAGAATGAGTTCACAACAGTACCTAAAGTGGTGATTTATTTTATTATACTAACGAATCTCATGAGTTTTCTGTTGAGTTTTGTGTTGTGAAGTTTCCAAGTTTTGGGTAAAGATTTGATGGACAATGGAATAAGGAGTGGAAAGAGCCTAAGCTTGGGGATTCCCAAGGCACCCCATGGTAATATTCAAGGACAACCAAGCATCTAAGCTTGTGGATGCCCCGGATGGCATCCCCTCTTTCGTCTTCGTTCCATCGGTTAATTTACTTGAGGCTATATTTGTATTAACCACATGATATGTGTTTTGCTTGGAGCGTCTTGTATGATATGAGATTTTTAGTTTGCCACAATCTTCCTTGGTGTACACACCTTTTGAGAGGTAAATGAATGAATCGTAAATTTATTAGAATACTCTATGTGCTTCACTTATAACTTTTGAGCTAGGCAGTTTGCTCTAGTGCTTCACTTATATCTTTTTAGAGCACGACGGTGGTTTTATTTTATAGAAATTGTTGAAATCTCATGCTTCACTTGTATTATTTTCAGATTCTTCAAACATCATGGTAATTTTCTTAGGTTATAAATTTTGTCCTAATATGTTGGGCATCCAAGAGGGATATAATAAAAACTTTCATATAAAGAGCGTTGAATACTATGAGAAGTTTGATTCCTTGCATATTGTTTTGAGATATAAAGATGGTCATATTAGTGTCATGCTAGTGAGTAATTGTGGATTGGTAGAAATTCTTGTGTTAAAGTTTGTGATTCATGTAGCATGCACATATGGTGAACCGTTATGTGATGAAGTCGAAGCATGATTTATTTTTTGATTGTCTTCCTTATGAGTGGCGGTCGGGGACGAGCGATGGTATTTCCCTACCAATCTATCCCCCTAGGAGCATGCGTGTAGCACTTTGTTTCGATGACTAATACATTTTTTCAATAAGTATGGGAGTTCTTTATGACTAATGTTGAGTCCATGGATTATACGCACTCTCACCCTTCCACCTTTGCTAGCCTCTCTAGTTCCATTTTATTATGACACATATCATCATTGTCATATTGCTTTGCATGATCATATAGTTGGCATAGTATTTGTGGCAAGGCCACTATTCATATTTTTTATACATGTCACTCTTGATCATTGCACATCCTGGTACACCACTGGAGGCATTCATGTAGAGTCATATTTTGTTCTAGTATCGAGTTGTAATTCTTGAGTTGTAAGTAAATAAAAGTGTGATGATCATCATTATTAGAGCATGGTCCCATGTGAGGAAAGGATGATGGAAGCTATGATTCCCTCAAAAGTTGGGACGAGTCTCTGAACTTTATAAAAAATAAAAGAGGCCAATGAAGCCCAAATAAAAAAATAAAAGAGGCTAAAGAAGCCCAAACAAAAAATGAGAGAAAGAGAGAGAAGGGACAATGTTACTATCCTTTTTCCACACTTGTGCTTCAAAGTAGCACCATGATCTTCATGATAGAAAGCCTCCTATTCTGTCACTTTCATAGACTAGTGGGAATTTTTCATTATAAGAACTTGGCTTGTATATTCCAATGATGGTCTTCCTCAAATTGCCCTAGGTCTTCGTGAGCAAGCAAGTTGGATGCACACCCACTTAGTTGATTTTTCAGCTTTCATACAATTATAGCTCTAGTGCATCAGTTGCATGGCAATCCCTACTCACTCACATTGATATCTATTGATGGGCATCTACATAGCCCGTTAATACGCCTAGTTGATGTGAGACTTTCTCCTTCTTTTTGTCTTCTCCACAACCACCATATTCTATTCCACCTATGGTGCTATATCCATGGCTCACGCTCATGTATTGCGTGAAAGTTGAAAAAGTTTGAGAACACCAAAAGTATGAAACAATTTCTTGGCTTGTCATCGGGGTTGTGCATGATAAAATACTTTGTGTGATGAAGATGGAGCATAGCCAGATGATAACCCACAAGTATAGGGGATCGCAACAGTTTTCGAGGGTAGAGTATTCAACCCAAATTTATAGATTCGACACAAGGGGAGCCAAAGAATATTTGTAAGTATTAGCAGTTGAGTTGTCAATTCAACCACACCCGGAGATTAATTATCTGCAGCAAGTAATCAGTAGCAAAGTAATATGATAGTTTTGATAATTGTGACAGCAGCAATGGTACCGGTAATAGTGATAGCAGTGATTTTGTAGCAAGTGCAATAGTAACGATAGCAGTAGTAACTTAGCAGAAACATATAGGATAAATTCGTAGGCATTGGATTGGTAATTTGTTGGATGATATTCATCATGTGACAGTCATAACCTAGGGCGATACGGCACTAGCTCTAGTTCATAAATATAATGTAGGCATGTATTTCGTAAATAGTCATACGTGCTTATGGAAAGAACTTGCATGAGATCTTTTGTCCTACCCTCCCGTGGCAGTGGGGTCCATATTGGAAACTAAGGGATATTAAGGCCACCTTCTAATAGAGAACCGGAACAAAGCATTAACACACGATGAATACATGAACTCCTCAAACTACGTTCATCACCGGGAGTGGTCCCGACTATTGTAACTTCGGGGTTGCCGGATCATAATACATAGTAGGTGACTATAACATGCAAGATCGGATCTAGAACATGGATATAATGGTGATACCATAAACGGTTCAGATCTGAAATCATGGCACCCGGGCCCAAAGTGACAAGCATTAAGCATGGCAAAGTCATAGCAACATCAATCTCAGAACATAGTGGATACTAGGGATCAGACCCTAACAAAACTAAATCGATTACATGATGAATCTCATCCAACTCCTCACCGACTAGTGAGCCTATGAAAGAATTACTCACTCCCGGTGGGGAGCATCATGGAATTGGCGATGGAGAAGGGTTGGTGATGACGAAGAATGAAGATCCCCCTCTCCGGAGCCCCAAACGGACTCCAGATCTGGCCTCCCGATGAAGAACAGGAGGTGACGGCGGCTCCGTCTCGAGGATCACGATAATTATTTCTCCCTAAATTTTTTTTGGAAAAATAGGATTTTATAGCGTCTATTTCAAGGTCTGCGGGTGTAACATCCCAAATTTTCAATTTGGAATGTTATACATAGGTCATTCATGCATATCATATTTTTATTGCATTTTTGTTTGCGATCCTTGAGATTCTAAGCAACTCAAGGACCCGCAGAGAGAGTTGGGGATTTCATGATTTTCATATTTGAATTTTATCAAATATTAAAACAAGGATCATTTTGGTTTTAAAGATTTTTCTCTCCGAAAATATTTCGAATTTAAAATATATGAGAGGAGATAATATGAATTCTCAAAAATAGATGAAATATTGGAGGAAAATATTAAAATCAAATAAATAATTTTATTTGGATTTTATTGCTATTTTATTCAAATTAGGAAAAATATGCATTTTTCAAAATTGCATTATAGGCCCAAATAAATGTTCACCTTGTCCGGTATATTTTTAGAGGACGAGGAAAATTTATTTCGGGATTTTTGGAGTCCGTTTAGTTTTTTTTCTTTGTTTTTCTGCGTCTCGGAGTATTTAAGAAAAAAGTTTGAACCGACTTACGGGGCGTGGGCGACCCGGATTCCCGCCGCCCCGGGCCTTATAAGCCGCGCCCCCAACCGCGCAGCCCACCACCAGCCCCGCCGCCGAAACCCTAACCCTAACCCGCGCCGTCCCGACCCCGCCGCCGGACGCCGACCCCGCCGCCCGTCGCCGCCGGACGACGTGATAGAAAACCGTATGTTTTTTTAGAAAAATCCCTCGGTTATTTTTTTTAGATCGGTTTTATTTTTCCCCCGGTTTAGTTATTTAGCGGACGTTCGTCCGTACGTTCCTTTTAACGAACTCCGTTTACCCGTTAGCCGCAGAGAGCGAACGCACGTTCATTAGCCTATTCGTCAATTTTTCTTTTTCCAGGGTTTTTTCCGCGATTAATTTCGATCGCAATTTCTGCCCTGATTTTCGTTTTAGTTTATCTTTTCGCTCGTTTATCAGAATCAGGCGATTCAAGCGCCTAGATCTTCGTCTCGAAGCCCTCTTTCTGTTTAACCAACTTGAACAAGATTTTGGTACTGTAAAATTTGACTTTAGTCCAGATTAGTAATCGGATCTTGTTTCTTTCGCAGTTTGACTTTCGTTGCTCCGTTTGATTTGATTCTTTTTGCAAACCGGAGTTCTTCAGTTGAACTTTCTGGTTAGATCTCCTTGTTTGAGATTTACCCGTGCATCTTTTCTTGATTGCTTATGTATGCTATTGTTTGTTTGCGATAGAATTCCCGGAGTGTGAAGCGTGCTACTACGAGTCCCTAGGTTTTGCGGATCGTTAGCAAGGCAAGTAACACATTGATCATACTCTTTTCATACCCAGTTTTTATGCATTTGTTACAATCCTCAAACATTGCATTATTAGGATGTGTTTAACTTGTGGGTTTGGGAAGTAGATGTTGAGGTAGAACTTATTACCTGTTTTAATATCAAACCCTTGGGAGTTACTTCTACGTTATGCTTATTCCCATGCTATGCTCGTAGACGTGGTTTGGGTTTGAGTGTATCCATGACATATGTGAGATTGTTAATTAATGGTTCAACTTAAGGTGGCAACTTTAATACACATCTAGGTGGATTGTTTGCTTTGGGCACCTGGGGAATCCAGTGTTGTCCTAGGATATCCCGGGGTTATACCGTGTGATCATCCTACAGTCCGCCACCCAGGCTCATAGGGATCATAAGATTATTCATGCTAGAAACTTCCGTGTGCAGCCACAAGCCATTAGGGGCTCTGGCATAGTTGAGTATGTTCTGTGACCTCTTTCAGTGGTGGGCTAGCAGATGTAGAGGGAAAGTAGGTTTAACTGTCCACCCAGAGTAAAGAGTTAATGCTTCTGAAAGACTGTGTCTCGGTCATCCGTTTCTCAAACACCATGTAGTGCGAGAAATCCAACGGAGGAGATCGAGTCTTGTGGGGAAAAGTGCGCAAACCTCTGCAGAGTGTATAAACTAATCATGGTTAGCTGTGTCCCCGGTTATGGACATCTTGAGTATCTAGTACTTGAATTATTGATTTGATCTCATCACTCTAAATTAATTTGTTGGGTTGTTAATGATTACTTTAATTGGGATTGAGTTGGAGGAACCTTCTCAATGATGTTTCAACCACCATGATAGTTAAATAAAATGTACTTAGATGGCCTTAAGCCATATTTATTGTAATAAGTTCTCTTTGGAGACATTCGATGTAATAAGTGTGTGATTGCTACTCTGTTATAAATCCTTCGAGTACAGTGTGTGTCAGCATTACCGATCCAGGGATGACACTGAAGCACAGAGACTTGACCGTCTGAGGTCGGGTCGCTACAAGATGGTATCAGAGCACATGCTGAATGTAGGACACGACCACTAAGAAAAGCCATAGGTCACCCTTCTCTACTTATTTCTGACTCCTCTCCATTTTTTACTCTTTAGGATGGCAGACTCGAGGAACAAGTTTGCACAACCGGATGAAGACACCCCCTTTGGACGACACTTGAAGGAAGTCACTAGATATCTGAACATTGGAATACCAAGCTTCATCGGGACCTACACCGCTACTTCACCAGAAGAGGAGCGCTGGATGATTCGAGTTCAAGTTCCAGGAAGGACATTCATGCCAGTCACTGAACCCATAGAGTTTTCCTTTGATGCCCCAACCTGGAGTCTAGGAAAGAGCATGGCAGCTCACATCGCCATGGGGCGCATTGGCGAAGTTTACCACAAGGATCTCAAGGATACTATCTACCAGATATGTGGGCGCCGAGACGAGCAATGGGAGATAGTCAGCACCATGAGGGACAGGTCCATTGCAGCATTCATCCAGGAGCTAAACCAGCACATTCGACGCCAGGAGAACCAGATGTGCGCAAGCATGATAGATTTGAAGAAGGCGATGACAAGGGTCACCGAACTAGAAGAGGAACTCAAGTCTACACGCGATGGATATGAGGAGGAAATCGTAATACTATTGGAGAAGAATGACGACCTAATAAACAAGATCGGAGTATTCATGGGAGATCCCGCGCCAGGAGGAGAAGACGATGAACCCAAGGAGATTCATTCCGAAGACTACATCATCATCGATGACACCGACTCCGACCCTGACGATAGTGATGATGATTATGAAGACGAAGCTGGAGCGGACATCATGGAGTCTTCCATCGATCAAAATTTCTAGATGACCACCATATGACTAGTAGTATTTCCCCATGTATATAGTAGTAGTCCTAGCACTTTTGTAACGATAGTTCTAGACCGATTGTATGCCCTTGCTTGATTGATTGAGTGATATGATATGATTGTGTTTGTCTCATGTGCATATGGGTAGTGCTTTCTCACTAGACCTCTTTCTATTCTAATCTCTCCCCTCTAAACCCATCAGATGCCTCCGAGACGTGACACCGGATTTGTCTTCCCACCGGAGATCACCCAGTTGATCCAGCAGCAGAATGCCTTGATGCAGATATTAGTCCAGAACCAAGGCAACAACAACAACAACCCTCCTCCAGTTGACAACTTAGCCCGTTTTCTGAGGTTACAGCCGCCGGTGTTTTCCAGTAGCACCGAGCCCATAGTTGCGGATGACTGGTTACGCAAGATTGGAAGGGAGTTGACCACCGCAGGTTGCACTGATGCTGAGAAGGTGCGTTTTGCCGCACACCAATTGGATGGACCAGCAGCGTCATGGTGGGAGAATTACACAGCCACTTTCCCTATAGCCAATATCACTTGGGATCAGTTTCAGCAAGCTTTTCGCACAGCCCATGTCTCAACTGGAGCTATGAGCATGAAGAAGCGCGAGTTTCACAACTAACGCCAGGGAAATCGTACTGTGGCTCAGTACGTAGATGAGTTTAGTAAGCTGTCTCGCTATGCTCCTGATGATGTGGCCATAGATGTCGCAAAGCAAGAGAAATTTATGGAAGGGCTGAATGATGAGATGAGCATGCAGTTGATGGTGGCAACATTTAACAACTACCAGGAGTTGGTAGACAAGGCTCTTATGATGGAAGGGAAGCAGCAGCAGATTGAGAGACGCAAGAGGAAGTATGGACAAGGAAAGTACAATTCTGGAGCTCAGCAGAAGCCTCATTTCACCCCGAACTCGGGAGGAATTATCCATAACCATGGAGGCCACACCCATAATGGAGGGAGTTCTCACAACCACAATGGCACCAAGAATGGAAACGGGAATGGAGCAGGCGGCAATCAGAACCGCTCTAACCCAGCCACACCCGCCAAGAAGGATCAAAGTCACATTACCTGTTTCAAGTGCGGGAAGACTGGGCACTACGCCAACGATTGTCCGGAATTGAAGAACGGTAATGGCAATGGAAGCGCTGGGAAGAAGCCCAACCCTTTCAACAGGGGACAAGTGAACCACGTGAACGTGGAGGAAGTTGAGGAGCAACCAGATGCAGTTATCGGTAAGTTTTTGGTTAAGTCTTTTACTGCAATCGTTCTTTTTTATACTGGTGCATCGCATTCATACATATCAAGGGGATTCATGGATAAGTATAAGTTTCCCACTAAGGTACTTAGGACACCTATGTTAGTAAGTTCGCCAGGAGCAGAATATATGGCAAGACAAGGATGTTTTTAGATGCCATTGACCATTGGAAGCCATGTTTTCCCCTCAGACCTGATAATTTTGGAGTCACAAGGATTGGATGTGATACTAGGAATGGATTGGCTATCGATGTATGGGGGAAACATCGATTGCGGCAGTAAGTCAATTTTGCTCACTACCCCGGAGGGAAAAAGGATCAAGTATGTATCCAGGCATGCGCCGAGGAGGACTCAAGTAAATTCTCTCACGGGAGTTGTTCAGGGGGAAGTGCCTGTAGTAAAGGATTACCCGGATGTATTTACAGAGGAGTTACCAGGCATGCCACCAGATCGAGACATCGAGTTTTTGATAGAACTATTGCCAGGCACCGGGCCTATATCGAAGAGACCATACCGGATGCCCGCGAATGATCTGGAGGAGATCAAGAAGCAGATTAAGGAGTTGTTGGAGAAAGGTTACATTCGACGAAGTTCATCACCATGGGGAGCCCCAGTGCTTTTGGTCGAGAAGAAGGATGGATCGTTAAGGATGGTGGTTGATTATCGTGCGTTGAATGAAGTAACAATCAAGAATAAGTACCCACTGCCGATGATCAATGATTTGTTTGACCAGTTGCAAGGAGCTAAGGTGTTTTCGAAGATCGATTTGCGATCAGGATATCACCTGTTGAAGATTAGGGAAAAAGATATACCTAAAACAGCTTTCACCACAAGGTACGGGTTATACGAGTATAATGTTGGGTCATTTGGACTAACTAACGCCCCTGCCTATTTCATGGGTATGATGAATAAGGTATTCATGGAGTTCTTGGATAAGTTTGTCGTGGTGTTCATTGATGATATCTTGGTATACTCGAAGAATGAAGAGGAACACAAGGAGCATTTGCGTTTAGTTCTCGAGAAGCTCAGGGAACATCAGTTATATGCCAAGTTTAGCAAGTGTGAGTTTTGGTTGAAGGAAGTTGGATTTCTTGGACATGTTATATCAGGAGAAGGTATAGCAGTGGACCCTACCAAGGTTCAGTCAGTCACTGAGTGGTTGGCACCCACCTCAGTTGGAGAGATCCGCAGTTTTCTTGGACTCGCGGGATATTATCGGAGATTTATTGAGAATTTTTCTAAGATTGCGAAGCCTATGACGGCATTGTTGAAGAAGGACACCAAGTTCCATTGGACTGAAGAATGTGAAGCCAGTTTCCAGGAGTTGAAGAAACGTTTGACTATAGCCCCAGTGCTGATTCTGCCGGATATACGCAAGGATTTCCAAGTGTACTGCGACGCCTCTCGCTTAGGACTTGGAGGAGTACTTATGCAAGACGGAAGAGTTGTTTCGTATGCCTCAAGGCAACTTCGACCGCATGAGTTGAATTATGCCACACATGATTTGGAGTTAGCAGCCGTAGTGCATGCGCTCAAGACCTGGAGACATTTTCTTATTGGAAACCGTTGCGATGTGTACACGGATCACAAGAGTTTGAAGTATATTTTTACTCAGAAGGAGCTGAACCTCAGGCAGAGGAGATGGTTGGAGCTCATAAAAGATTATGACATGAAGTTGCATTATCATCCAGGCAAGGCCAATGTCGTAGCAGACGCTTTGAGCCAGAAGAGTTACGTCAATACCCTCGTAAGCAGAGGAATGCCAAAGGAGTTGGTAGAAGATCTCAGGGAGCTACGTTTGGAGATAGTCCCTAGAGGTTTTGTTGCAGCGTTGGAGGTTCAGTCAACATTATTGGGAAAGATTCAAGAAGCTCGGAAAGATGACAAAGAAATTTCTGAAATAAAGGAGAAGATGAGTGAAGGGAAAGCCAAAGGTTTTCGTGAGGATGAGCATGACACCTTGTGGTTTGAGGACCGTGTATATGTGCCCAATAATGCAGAGATCAGGAAGTTGATACTACAGGAAGCTCATGACTCGCCATACTCGATACACCCCGGAAACACTAAGATGTATTTGGACTTGAAGGAGCGTTTCTGGTGGACTGGTATGAAGAAGGATATTGCCGAGTATGTAGCAGTATGTGATGTATCTCAGAGAGTGAAGGCAAAGCATCAGAAACCAGCAGGATTACTGCAACCTATGCCGATACCCGAATGGAAGTGGGACAAGCTTGGCATGGATTTTATCACCGGATTACCCAGGACCCGATTGGGATATGATTCTATCTGGGTAGTAGTGGATCGCTTGACCAAAGTAGACCACTTTATCCCAGTGAAAACCACCTATACCAGTGCGAAGTTGGCTGAGATATATATGACCAGGATCGTATGTCTGCACAGAGTTCTGAGGACCATCGTATCAGATAGAGGAACATAGTTTACTTCAAAGTTTTGGCACCAGCT
Organism: Triticum aestivum; assembly: GCF_018294505.1. Lineage (NCBI taxonomy): Eukaryota > Viridiplantae > Streptophyta > Magnoliopsida > Poales > Poaceae > Triticum > Triticum aestivum. Next base: position 247,518,866 of record NC_057799.1, read on the forward strand.
GCACCAGACTTTGGGAACCAGGCTGGAGTTCTGTACAGCTTTTCACCCGCAGACAGATGAACAGACCGAGAGAGTCAATCAGATTCTGGAGGACATGTTGAGAGCTTGTGCGCTAGATTATGGATCTAGTTGGGATGACAACTTGCCCTACGCGGAGTTCTCGTAAAACAATAGCTACTAGGCCAGTTTGAAGATGGCACCGTTTGAAGCCCTGTATGGAAGAAGGTGCAGAACACCGTTGATGTGGGATGAAGTTGGAGACCGTCAGTTGTTTGGACCAGATTTGATTAAGGAGTCCGAAGAGAAGGTTAAGCTGATTCGAGATAGACTGAAGGTAGCTCAGTCCCGACAGAAGAGTTATGCAGATTCAAAACGCAAGGAGGTAGTCTATGAAATCGGAGACAGAGCATATCTGCGAGTGTCACCTCTTCGAGGAATTAAACGTTTTGGAGTTAAGGGAAAGTTAGCCCCAAGATTTGTGGGACCCTACTGTGTTTTGGAACGCATGGGAGAGGTTGCCTACAAGTTGGAGTTACCCAAAGGACTATCGGGAGTACATGATGTGTTTCACGTTTCCCAGTTGAAGAAGTGCCATGCAGAGATGACCGATATTCCTCTGAGAGATACAGTGCCCCTAGAAGCAATACAGTTGGATAGTGATTTGACATATGAGGAGAAACTTGTCAAGATTCTTGAGTTTGCCAGCCGAGTTACTCGCAGCAAGGTTATCAAGTTTTGCAAAGTTCAGTGGAGCCACCATACCGAGGATGAAGCCACCTGGGAACGAGAGGATGATCTACGCAAAAACCACCCGCACCTATTTTCTAGCCAACCCGAATCTCGAGGGCGAGATTCATCTTAAGGGGGGTAGGTTTGTAACATCCCAAATTTTCAATTTGGAATGTTATACATAGGTCATTCATGCATATCATATTTTTATTGCATTTTCGTTTGCGATCCTCGAAATGCTAAGCAACTCTAGGACCCGCGAAGAGAGTTGGGGATTTCAAGATTTTCATATTTGAATTTTATCAAATATTGAAACAAGGATCATGTTTGTTTTAATGATTTTTCTCTCCGAAAATATTTCGAATTTAAAATATATGAGAGGAGATAATATGACTTCTCCGAAATAGATGAAATATTGGAGGAAAAATATTAAAATCAAATAAATAATTTTATTTGGATTTTTTTGCTATATTATTCGAATTAGGAAAAATACGCATTTTTCAAAATTGCGTTATAGGCCCAATAAATGTTCACCTTGTCCGGCATATTTTTAGAGGACGAGGAAAATTTATTTCGGGATGTTTGGTTTCCGTTTAGTATTTCTTTTCTTCGTTTTTCTGCACGTTAGAGTATTTTTTTTTAAGTTCGAACCGACTTACGGGCCGTGGGCGACCCGGACTCCCGCCGCCCCGGGCCTTATAAGCCGCGCCCCCAACCCCGCAGCCCACCACCAGCCCCGCCGCCGAAACCCTAACCCTAACCCGCGCTGCCCCGCCGCCGCCGCCGCGACGTCCCGACCCCGCCGCCCATCGCCGCCGACCCCGCCCACCGCCGCCGGACGCCGCCTCGCCGAAGTTGCCCGCCGCCACCGCCGTCACGCGTCCCGAGGTAGCCGCCAGTTTTCTAACGAAAACCGTATGGTTTTTTTAGAAACACTTGGTTATTTTTTAGATCGATTTTATTTTTTTCCCTGTTTAGTTATTTAGCGGACGTTCGTCCGTACGTTCCTTTTAACGAACGCCGTTCACCCGTTAGCCGCAGACAGCGAACGTTCGTTCGTTAGCCTGTTCGTCAGTTTTTCTTTTTCCAGGGTTTTTCCGCGATTATTTTCGATCGCGATTTCTGCCCTGATTTTCGTTTTAGTTTATCTTTTCGCTCGTTTATCGGAATCAGGCGATTCAAGCGCCTAGATCTTCGTCTCGAAGCCCTCTTTCGGTTTAACCAACTTGAACAAGATTTTGGTACTATAAAATTTGACTTTAGTCCAGATTAGTAATCGGATCTTGTTTCTTTCGCAGTTTGAGTTTTGTTGCTCCGTTTGATTTGATTGTTTTTGCAAACCGGAGTTCTTCAGTTGAACTTTCTAGTTAGATCTCCTTGTTTGAGTTTTACCCGTGCATCTTTGCTTGATTGCTTATGTATGCTATTGTTTGTTTGCGATAGAATTCCCGGAGTGCGAAGCGTGCTACTACGAGTCCCTAGGTTTTGCGGATCGTCAGCAAGGCAAGTAACACATTGATCATACTCTTTGCATACCCAGTTTTTATGCATTAGTTACAATCCTCAAACATTGCATGATTAGGATGTGTTTGACTTGTGGGTTTGGGAAGTAGATGTTGAGGTAGAACCTATTACCCTGTTTATTATCAAACCCTTGGGAGTTACTTCTACGTTATGCTTATTGCCATGCTATGCTCGTAGATGTGGTTTGGGTTTGAGCGTATCCATGACAGATGTGAGATTGTTAATTAATGGTTCAACTTAAGGTGGCAACTTTAATACACATTTGGGTGGATTGTTTGTTTTGGGCACCTTGGGAATCCAGTGTTGTCCTAGGATATCCCGGGGTTATACCGTGTGATCATCCTACGGTCCGCCACCCAGGCTCAAAGGGATCATAAGATTATTCATGCTAGAAACTTCCGTGTGCAGCCACAAGCCATTATGGGCTCTGGCATAGTTGAGTATGTTGTGTGACCTCTTTCAGTGCTAGGCTAGCAGATGTAGAGGGAAAGTAGGTGTAACTGTCCACCCAGAGTAAAGAGTTAATGCTTCTGAAAGACTGTGTCTCGGTCATCCGTTTCTCAAACACCATGTAGTGCGAGAAATCCAACGTAGGAGATCGAGTCTTGTGGGGAAAAGTGCGCAAACCTCTGCAGAGAGTATAAACTAATCATGGTTAGCCGTGTCTCCGGTTATGGACATCTTGAGTATCTGGTACTTGAATTATTGATTTGATCTCATCACTCTAAATTAATTTGTTGGGTTGTTAATGATTACTTTAATTGGGATTGAGTTGGAGGAACCTTCTCAATGATGTTTCAACCACCATGATAGTTAAATAAAATGTATTCCTTTGTTGTAGGGGAAAATTGGCTTTTCGCAAAAATCATATAACCATAGAGCCTCTACCAGCCATATATGCATGTAGTGATAGCATTTATCTGTTCATTGCTCTACTGTGTTATATTGCCAGCATATTCCATGTGCTGACCCGGTTTCGGCTGCAACGTATCATGTTGCAGACTTTTCAAACGAGGAGTAAGGTTCGCTAGGCTGTTTTCGTGCACTCAGCTATGCCGTTGGAGTTGATGGACTCACTTTATCTTCCAAGCCTTCCGCAGTTATCGTTTTAGATGGCCTTAAGCCATATTTATTGTAATAAGTTCTCTTTGGAGACATTTGATGTAATAAGTGTGTGATTGCTACTCTGTTATAAATCCTTCGAGTATTGTGTGTGTCAGCATTACCGATTGACACTGAAGCACAGAGACTTGACCATCTGAGGCCGGGTCGCTACAAGATGGTATCAGAGCACATGCTGAATGTAGGACACAACCACTATGAAAAGCCATAGGTCACCCTTCTCTACTCATTTCTGACTCATCTCCATTTTTTACTCTTTAGGATGGCGGACTCGAGGAACAAGTTTGCACAACCGGATGAAGACACCCCCTTTGGACGACACTTGAAGGAAGTCACTAGATATCTGAACATTGGAATACGAAGCTTCACCGGGACCTACACCGCTACTTTACCAGAAGAGGAGCGCTGGATGATTCGAGTTCAAGTTCCAGGAAGGACATTCACGCCAGTCACTGAACCCATAGAGTTTTCCTTTGATGCCCCAACCTGGAGTCTAGGAAAGAGCATGGCAGCTCACATCGCCATGGGGCGCATTGGCGAAGTTTACCACAAGGATCTCAAGGATACTATCTACCAGATATGTGGGCGCCGAGACGAGCAATGGGAGATAGTCAGCACCAGGAGGGACAAGTCCATTGCAGCATTCATCCAGGAGCTAAACCAGCACATTCGACGCCAGGAGAACCAGATGTGCGCAAGCATGATAGATTTGAAGAAGGCGATGACAAGGATCACCGAATTAGAAGAGGAACTCAAGTCTACACGCGATGGATATGAGGAGGAAATTGCAATACTATTGGAGAAGAATGACAACCTGATAAAGAAGATCGGAGTACTCATGGGAGATCACGCGCCAGGAGGAGAAGCCGATGAACCCAAGGAGATTCGTTCCGAAGACTACATCATCATTGACGACACCGACTCCGACCCTGACGATAGTGATGATGATTATGAAGACGAAGCTGGAGCGGACATCATGGAGTATTCCACCGATCAAAATTTCTAGATGACCACCATATGACTAGTAGTATTTCCCCATCTATATAGTAGTAGTCCGAGCACTTTTGTAATGATAGTTCTAGACCGATTGTATGCCCTTGCTTGATTGATTGAGTGATATGATATGATTGTGTTTCTCTCATGTGCATATGGGTAGTGCTTTCTCACTAGACCTCTTTCTATTCTAATATCTCCCCTCTAAACCCATCAGATGCCTCCCAGACGTGACACCGGATTTGTCTTCCCACCGGAGATCACCCAGTTGATCCTGCAGCAGAATGCCTTGATGCAGATATTAGTCCAGAACCAAGGCAACAACAACAACAACCCTCCTCCAGTTGACAACTTAGCCCGTTTTCTGAGGTTACAGCCGCCGGTGTTTTCTAGTAGCACCGAGCCCATAGTTGCGGATGACTAGTTACGCAAGATTGGAAGGGAGTTGACCACCGCAAGTTGCACTGATGCTGAGAAGGTGCATTTTGCCGCACACCAATTGGATGGACCAGCAGCGTCATGGTGGGAGAATTACACAGCCACCTTCCCGATAGCCAATATCACTTGGGATCAGTTTCAGCAAGCTTTTTCGCACAGCCCATGTCTCAACTGGAGCTATGAGCATGAAGAAGCGTGAGTTTCGCAACTTACGCCAGGGAAATCGGACTGTAGCTCAGTACGTAGATGAGTTTAGTAAGCTGTCTCGCTATGCCCCTGATGATGTGGCCACAGATGCCGCAAAGCAGGAGAAGTTTATGGAAGGGCTGAATGATGAGATGAGCATGCAGTTGATGGTGGCAACATTTAACAACTACCAGGAGTTGGTAGACAAGGCTCTTATGATGGAAGGGAAGCAACACCAGATTGAGAGCCGCAAGAGGAAGTATGCACAAGGAAAGTACAATTCTGGAGCTCAGCAGAAGCCTCGTTTCACCCCAAACTCAGGAGGACTTATCCATAACCATGGAGGCCACACCCACAATGGAGGGAGTTCTCACAACCACAATGGCCCCAAGAATGGAAACGGGAATGGAGCAGGCAGCAATCAGAACCGCTCTAACCCAGCCACACCCGCCAAGAAGGATCAAAGTCAGATTACCTCTTTCTAGTGCGGGAAGACTGGGCACTACGCCAACGATTGTCCGGAATTGAAGAATGGTAATGGCAATGGAAGCGCTGGGAAGAAGCCCAACCCTTTCAACAGGGGACAAGTGAACCACGTGAACGTGGAGGAAGTTGAGGAGCAACCAGATGCAGTTATCGGTAAGTTTTTGGTTAAGTCTTTTACTGCAATCGTTCTTTTTGATACTGGTGCATCGCACTCATACATATCAAGGGGATTCGTGGATAAGTATAAGTTGGCCACTAAGGTACTTAGGACACCTATGTTATTAAGTTCGCCAGGAGCGGAATATATGGCAAGACAAGGATGTTTTCAGATGCCATTGACCATTGGAAGCCATGTTTTCCCCTCAGACCTGATAATTTCGGAGTCACAAGGATTGGATGTGATACTAGGAATGGATTGGCTATCGATGTATGGGGGAAACATCGATTGCGCAAGTAAGTCGATTTTGCTCACTACCCCGGAGGGAAAAAGGATCAAGTCTGTATCCAGGCATGCGCCGAGGAGGACTCAAGTAAATTTTCTCACGGGAGTTGTTCAGGAGGAAGTGCCTGTTGTGAAGGATTACCCAGATGTATTTCCAGAGGAGTTACCAGGCATGCCACCAGATCAAGACATCGAGTTTTTGATAGAACTATTGCCAGGCACCGGGCCTATATCAAAGAGACCATACTGGATGCCCGTGAATGATCTAGAGGAGATCAAGAAGCAGATTAAGGAGTTGTTGGAGAAAGGTTACATTCGACGCAGTTCATCGGCATGGGGAGCCCCAGTGCTTTTGGTCGAGAAGAAGGATGGATCGTTAAGGATGGTGGTTGATTATCGTGCGTTGAATGAAGTAACAATCAAGAATAAGTACCCACTGCCGATGATCAATGATTTGTTTGACCAGTTGCTAGGAGGTAAGGTGTTTTCGAAGATCGATCTGCGATCAGGATATCACCTGCTGAAGATTAGGGAAAAAGATATACCTAAAACAGCTTTCACCACAAGGTACGGGTTATATGAGTATACGGTTATGTCATTTGGACTAACTAACGCCCCTGCCTATTTCATGAGTATGGTGAATAAGGTATTCATGGAGTTCTTGGATAAGTTTGTTCTGGTGTTCATTGATGACATCTTGGTATACTCGAAGAATGAAGAGGAACAAAAGGAGCATTTGCGTTTAGTTCTCAAGAAACTGAGGGAACAACAGTTATATGCCAAGTTTAGCAAGTTTGAGTTTTGGTTGAAGGAAGTTGGATTTCTTGGACATGTTATATGAGGAGAAGGTATAGCAGTGGACCCTACCAAGGTTCAGTCAGTCACTGAGTGGTTGGCACCCACCTCAGTTGGAGAGATCCGCAGTTTTCTTGGACTCGCGGGATATTATCGGAGATTTATTGAGAATTTTTCTAAGATTGCGAAGCCTATGACGGCATTGTTGAAGAAGGACACCAAGTTCCATTGGACTGAAGAATGTGAAGCCAGTTTCCAGGAGTTGAAGAAACGTTTGACTACAGCCCCAGTGCTGATTCTGCCGGATATACGCAAGGATTTCCAAGTGTACTGCGACGCCTCTCGCTTAGGACTTGGAGGAGTACTTATGCAAGACGGAAGAGTTGTTTCGTATGCCTCAAGGCAACTTCGACCGCATGAGTTGAATAATGCCACACACGATTTGGAGTTAGTAGCCGTAGTGCATGCGCTCAAGACCTGGAGACATTTTCTTATTGGAAACCGTTGCGATGTGTACACGGATCACAAGAGTTTGAAGTATATTTTTACTCAGAAGGAGATGAACCTCAGGCAGAGGAGATGGTTGGAGCTCATAAAAGATTATGACATGAAGTTGCATTATCATCCAGGCAAGGCCAATGTCGTAGCAGACGCTTTGAGCCGGAAGAGTTACGTCAATACCCTCGTAAGCAGAGGAATGCCAAAGGAGTTGGTAGAAGATCTCAGGGAGCTACGTTTGGAGATAGTCCCTAGAGGTTTTGTTGCAGCGTTGGAGGTTCAGTCAACATTATTGGGAAAGATTCGAGAAGCTCAGAAAGATGACAAAGAAATTTCCGAAATAAAGGAGAAGATGAGTGAAGGGAAAGCCAAAGGTTTTCGTGAGGATGAGCATGACACCTTGTGGTTTGAGGACCGTGTATATGTGCCCAATAATGCAGAGATCAGGAAGTTGATACTACAGGAAGCTCATGACTCGCCATACTCGATACACCCCGGAAACACTAAGATGTATTTGGACTTGAAGGAGCGTTTCTGGTGGACTGGTATGAAGAAGGATATTGCCGAGTATGTAGCAGTATGTGATGTATCTTAGAGAGTGAAGGCAAAGCATCAGAAACCAGCAGGATTACTGCAACCTATGCCGATACCCGAATGGAAGTGGGACAAGCTTGGCATGGATTTTATCACCGGATTACCCAGGACCCGATTGGGATATGATTCTATCTGGGTAGTAGTGGATCGCTTGACCAAAGTAGCCCACTTTATCCCAGTGAAAACCACCTATACCAGTGCGAAATTGGCCGAGATATATATGACCAGGATCGTATGTCTGCACGGAGTTCGGAGGACCATCGTATCAGATAGAGGAACATAGTTTACTTCAAAGTTTTGGCACCAGCTGCACCAGACTTTGGGAACCAGGCTGGAGTTCAGTACAGCTTTTCACCCGCAGACAGATGAACAGACCGAGAGAGTCAATCAGATTCTGGAGGACATGTTGAGAGCTTGTGCGCTAGATTATGGATCTAGTTGGGATGACAACTTGCCCTACGCGGAGTTCTCGTAAAACAATAGCTACTAGGCCAGTTTGAAGATGGCACCGTTCGAAGCCCTGTATGGAAGAAGGTGCAGAACACCGTTGATGTGGGATGAAGTTGGAGACCATCGGTTGTTTGGACCAGATTTGATTAAGGAGTCCGAAGAGAAGGTTAAGCTGATTCGAGATAGACTGAAGGTAGCTCAGTCTTGACAGAAGAGTTATGCAGATTCAAAACGCAAGGAGGTAGTCTATGAAATCGGAGACAGAGCATATCTGCGAGTGTCACCTCTTCGAGGAATTAAACGTTTTGGAGTTAAGGGAAAGTTAGCCCCGAGATTTGTGGGACCCTACCGTGTTTTGGAACGCATGGGAGAGGTTGCCTACAAGTTGGAGTTACCCGAAGGACTATCGGGAGTACATGATGTGTTTCACGTTTCCCAGTTGAAGAAGTGCCATGCAGAGATGACCGATATTCCTCTGAGAGATACAGTGCCCCTAGAAGCAATACAGTTGGATAGTGATTTGACATATGAGGAGAAACTTGTCAAGATTCTTGAGTTTGCCAGCCGAGTTACTCGCAGCAAGGTTATCAAGTTTTGCAAAGTTCAGTGGAGCCACCATACCGAGGATGAAGCCACCTGGGAACGAGAGGATGATCTACGCAAAAACCACCCGCACCTATTTTCTAGCCAACCCGAATCTCAAGGGCGAGATTCATCTTAAGGGGGGTAGGTTTGTAACATCCCAAATTTTCAATTTGGAATGTTATACATAGGTCATTCATAGGTCATTCATGCATATCATATTTTTATTGCATTTTCGTTTGGGATCCTCGAAATTCTAAGCAACTCAAGGACCCGCGGAGAGAGTTGGGGATTTCACGATTTTCATATTTGAATTTTATCAAATATTGAAACAAGGATCATTTTGGCTTTAATGATTTTAATCTCCGTAAATATTTCAGCCCACCACCAGCACCGCCGCCGAAACCCTAACCCTAACCCGCGCCGCCCCACCCGCCGCGCTGCCCCACCGCCGCGCCGCGACCCCGCCCCGCCGCCGCGACGTCCTGACCCCGCCCGCCGCCGCCGGACGCCGCCTCGCCGGAGTTGCTCGCCGCTGCCATCGTCACGCGTCCTGAGGTAGCCGCCGGTTTTCTAACGAAAACCGTATGGTTTTTTTAGAAACCCTCGGTTATTTTTTTATATCGTTTTTTTTTCGGTTTAGTTATGTAGCGGACGTTCGTCCGTATGTTCGTTTTAACGAACACCGTTCACCCATTAGCCGCAGACAGCGAATGTTCGTTCATTAGCCTGTTCGTCAGTTTTTCTTTTTCTAGGGTTTTTCCGCGATTATTTTCGATCGCGATTTCTGCCCTGATTTTCGTTTTAGTTTATCTTTTCGCTCGTTTATCGGAATCAGGCGATTCAAGCGCCTAGATCTTCGTCTCGAAGCCCTCTTTCTGTTTAACCAACTTGAACAAGATTTTGGTACTGTAAAATTTGACTTTAGTCCAGATTAGTAATCGGATCTTGTTTCTTTCGCAGTTTGAGTTTTGTTGCTCCGTTTGATTTGATTCTTTTTGCAAACCGGAGTTCTTCAGTTGGACTTTCTGGTTAGATCTCCTTGTTTGAGTTTTACCCATGCATCTTTGCTTGATTGCTTATGTATGCTATTGTTTGTTTGCGATAGAATTCCCGAAGTGCGAAGCGTGCTACTACGAGTCCCTAGGTTTTGCGGATCGTCAGCAAGGCAAGTAACACATTGATCATACTCTTTTCATACCCAGTTTTTATGCATTAGTTACAATCCTCAAACATTGCATGATTAGGATGTGTTTAACTTGTGGGTTTGGGAAGTAGATGTTGAGGTAGAACCTATTACCTGTTTTAATATCAAACCCTTGGGAGTTACTTCTACGTTATGCTTATTGCCATGCTATGCTCGTAGACGTGGTTTGGGTTCGAGTGTATCCATGACAGATGTGAGATTGTTAATTAATGGTTCAACTTAAGGTGGCAACTTTAATACACATCTGGGTGGATTGTTTGTTTTGGGCACCTGGGGAATCTAGTATTGTCCTAGGATATCCCGGGGTTATACCGTCACTAGTAGAAAAAGGGCCTATTGTCCCGGTTCGTAAGGGCCTTTTGTCCCGGTTTAGGAACCGGGACTAAAAGGTCATTACTAATGCCCTTGGCCTTTTGTCCCGGTTCTTACACGAACCGGGACAGATGGGCCTCCACGTGGCCGGTGCTGCAAGCCCAGGCAGGAGGCCCTTTAGTCCCGGTTGGTGGCACCAACTAGGACCAATAGGCATCCATGCGTCAGCTGTTCAGGGGCTAGGGTTTTTGTTTTTTTTTCTGAAAGGGGGGTGGATTTGGGGGTTTTGTATGGTTAATTAAGGTGTTTCATATATTGTGTTAGGTAGCTAATTAATTAATAGAGAGAAGTGTCCTCTCTTATCTCTGTGCTTGGTCGACGCTACGTACTATACGTATAGAGAGGCCCTCGACACGCTAGCTAATAAGAAAATGAAGGAAACCATTAAGTACAGAAGTTCGTCATGCATACCGAGAGAAGTGATCGACCTCTCCTTCTCCGAGAGATTGGTCGAACAACAAGTTTTCGTATTATCTATCCGATGCTACTGGCTACATACATATACAATATGTAAGATCTCTTACAATCCCCTAGCATTTGAACTCAAGTTCCACATGGTATTCTCCGGCTTTATTGATGACGTGGTCAAGAAAGAATCCCGCCAATTCCTCTTGAATTGCTTTCATGCGATCTTGTGGTAGGAGTTTATTCCGCATCTGCCACGTCTAATTTGAAGAAGGGGGTTAATACATATATATGAATGAAACTCAACAGAAATGATGGTGTAATAAAATGAAATTGTGAATATTATTGCTTACGCACTTCATATTGTCTTTTAGAGTAGCCCCGCTTATCTTTGGAAGTCTCGTTGTAGATGAACTCGGACACGTAGTATCCACAGTAATCATTCCCTTGTTCCTGCCACAAGCACTTTACGAGAAATAGAGGTCAATCAAACTGATAATGAAGCATTATAAATGGCATTGATGAAAGTAGCTAGAATTAATGGGAGATGCGCGCAACTAGCTAGCTAGTAGTACTTACTTTCGGGTATGTATATCGCAGCTCCTTCGGCAGTCCCGGAGCTTCTGCGGTGAACTTTTTCCAAACCCTGCAAGACAAAGAAAATAATTATTACTTGAGATATCAGGAAATGAACAAAAAGTTGCCGATATGGTGCGATAATGATCGATTGAACTTACTTGTTGAGAATTTTAGTCATGTCCGCATGGGTCTCGGGATCTTTTCGTCTCGAGTCTAATACGGTTACTAGTCCCTGCTCAAGCTTAATCTCCAGGAGAATATAGTGGAAGTTGTAAGGAAAGAGTATTAAATCTCCAGGAGTAATAAGGGAAACCGAATATGCACACGACAGTAACACTCACTCGAAGTTGTAAGGAAAGAGTATTAAATCTTTGTTTTGATTTATTATCAATGATTTGAGCAAGTTGGCCTCGGCATCTTTGGCACTCTTTTTAACCTGAAATTCATCTCTGAGATTTGTGTTAATGAACCCAATATCATACATTTCTGCTTTTCTGCACTCGACGATCTTCAATCTGCATAATATAGTGAGGATAATTATAAATACATGCAATGAAAGAGCTGAGCTATATATAGAGACTTAATGACAGAAGTAGTACTTACAGACAGTAGCAAGTGACCGTTAATTTATCGAGGGCCTTTTGATTGAAGAACTGGAAGAACTCCTCAAATGGAACATACAACAGATCAATTCCAACGAGGTCGTGCTCCTATTTAACTCTCAGATACAAAGTATCTGTCCCCCCAGACTCTTTGCAGGTTTCATGTACCAATCATGGAATCTTCGCATCATCGTTGTTAGAGATTTTTCATCTTTGACGAGAGGCTTCCCGTACTCGTATCTGTGTTCGTCCACCTCCAAGAAATCATAACATACATCGTCGGGCAAGTAATCTCTAAGATTGCTATAACCGGGCACCATCCCCGGATCATTAGCGACGATGTCGCTAGACACATTGAGCGGGGGGCACGATTGGTTCGCTTGTTCGCCGAGCTGGGCAATTTTTTCCCAGCTGCTCGTCGTTCTTTTAACCTTTGATCACTTCTAGTACTTCCCGACCGCTCCGCTTCGATATATACCTTTTCAGTAACGCGCTCATAGTTGGTTTTCGGCAGAGACTTTGGTGGTTTCCTCAGGGCATCGATAGTGCGCTTTGCTTTCACCAGATCTACCTTCTCCTCCGGAGGTGGATGTCTCTTTGCTTTCACCCCTTCAAAGAAGTCCTTCACTTCTTTTTCCACAATCTTCTTGTTTTCTTCCACGGTCCTCTTGTACGGTAACTTCTCTAGAGGCTTGAGAGGTGGACCGTATCTGTATTGCCTCCCGCCTCTGGCTATACTGCTAGACGCCGAAGCAGACGGAGCGGCTGCGGCTGTCTTCTTTCGTGCTTGCTTACGAGGCGGAGGAGAAGGACTACGATGCGCAGGAGCAGCCGGGGCGGCGGCGGGTCTCTTCCGCCCTTGCTGGCGAAGCGGAGAAGGAGGAGGCTGGTGGCTGCTCGGGCACGCCGGCGCAGGCGGAGAAGGAGGCGGAGTGCCGCCACGCGCCGGAGAAGGAGGCTGAGTGCCCTGATCACTCGCCGGAGGAGGAGGCGGTGGAGGAGGCGGAGTGCCCTGACTCACCGGAGGAGGAGGCGGAGGCGTCCAGTTCGGAAGGTTGATGAGCTCCTTCTGCCATAGGCATGGAGTCTTCAGACAAGAACCCAGCTAAGTCTCCCCGTCACCCGTAGGGTGGCCAAGCTGGAGGTCCTCAAATCCTTCTGTGATTTCATCCACCATCACCCTAGCATATCCTTCTGGAATCGGCCGGCAGTGAAAAGTTGCGCCAGGTTCAGGAGGTGCAACAGAGCCAACAGCTGCCTTGACTTTCAATTCCATCCACTGCGTCATAAGGTGGCAATGCTGAGACTCCATGATCGCATCCACGGGGTAGCTAGCAGGAGCCGTGAAGACAGGCTCCTGAAGCAGCTCCGTGGAAGCCACGCTGCTTCTCCGCTGAGATGGCGGGGTAGCTTCGGGTGTAGCTTCGGCAGGTCGCGTGCTGCGAACTGTGTCTCGCTCCTCTAGTGCTTGTACCCTTGCGTGCAGCGCCTGTAGTTGGGTCAACTCCTTTTTCTTCTTCCTCTCCCGGCATTTGTAACCGCCTGTGTCGGGAAATCCAGCCTTCCACGAAAGGGAGCCTGGCGTGCCTCGTGTCCGTCCGAGGTGCTCAGGATTCCCGAGGGCCTTCGTGAGCTCGTCGTTCTCTCTGTCCGGAACGAATGTCCCTTGCTGCACTTTTTCGATATACTCCTGAAGCTTCTCGATGGGTGTGTTCAGCTACTCATTGGTCCAAACGCACTTCCCTGTTACAGGGTCCAATTTTCCCCCAACCCCGAAGAACCAAGTCCTGCAACGGTCTGGCCAGCGTCGCGTCTCTGGTTCGATCCCTTTATGAATGAGGTCATTCTCATCCTTGTCCCACAACGGCCGGGATTTCAGGTAGCCACCTGACCCCGTGCGATGGTGATGCTTCTTCTTTGTAGCATTTTTCTTGTTTGTCGCTGACATCTTCGCTACTCTCTCAGATTTCTTTTTGGTGACAAATGCGGGCCACTGATCTTTGATCTTCTCAAATCGGCCGATGAATTCTGGAGTCTTGTCTTGGTCGACAAACAATGATTTCAGCTCATTCTTCCACCTCCTGAATAGCTTAGCCATCTTCTTAAGAGCATAAGCCTTGATCATTGGCTTTTTAACTGGATTCTCCGAATCCTCCTCTGGCGGGAAGGTGAAATTTTCCTGCAGCGCGGTCCAAAGATCAGCTTTCTGCCTATCGCTGACATAAGACACCTGAGAGTCTTTGTCCTTAGGCTTCAACCATTGCTCGATGCTGATCGGGATCATGTCCCTAACTAGAACCCCACACTGAGCATTAAATTTTTGCTTGGTCCGGAGGGGTTCAATCGGTTGGCCAGCGTGATCAATTTCGATGATCGTGTACCTTTCATCCGCGCGCAACTTTCTCTTCGGGCCTCATCTCGTACCGAAGTGTTGCTCGATCCGGAGGGCTAGAAAAGAAGAAAATGAAGAGAGTTAATATGTGTACATACCAAAAACAATTAATGCATCAATTAGCTATAGTCAGCACATGCTTAATTAATTAATATATATACCTGGCCGGACTCCGTTCGGTCACCGGAGCCGTCATCACGGTGTCCTTCCTCCTTCATTCGGTCACCGGAGCCGTCATCACGGTGTCCTTCCTCCTCCATTGTTTGATCATCGTCGTGGCCTGCTTCTTCATCCTGTTTCCAGACCATCGGTGCATGTGTCGTTGAGAAACGACAAGACGGCATCACTTCCGTGTGCAATTATCTCCCCCAACACCGCTTCTTTTGCTTCGTCCCGGGGGTGCGGATCCATAGTTTCTGCAAATATTTACAACAGGGCAATTATTATTCAAACATGACAGATGGATATATTAGTGGCAAACGTTGAGCTAGCTAGCTAAGCACAATAAGGAATCATATTAGTGGCCTGGCCTCGACACTTCTCTAGGGTTTGGGGTGGCCTCGGCAACGCTTCAAGGGTTTGGGGTGGCCTCAACAACGCTTCAAGGGTTCGGGGTGGCCTCGACGACAATGCTCTTTTAACTTGGTAAATTTGGGTGGCCTCAAGAGAGTTTGTCTATTGGGTAGGGGCGCGGAGGAAGGGGGTAGGAGACCGACATCGTTTTTTCTAGGGTTTGGGTGTCCTCGAGAGTTTTGGTCGAGCGAAAGGGCCGGGGAGTGCTCCGGACGTCCCCCCTGACTTTAACAAAGAACTACCTTAAAAAATACTTGCTTCGCCGCGGGTCCTTCATTTTTTCCTTTGTTTTTTCTTATATGTTTGTTTTTGTTTTCATTCTACATTTTCGTACATATGAAAAAAATAAAGTTTCTATACAAAAGTGCATAATTTTTATGAACAAATTACAACATCTAAATTAACTATACATCTAAATAAATATAACTATACATCTGAAATTTTCCTAATCTTAAAACTAAACTAAACATAAACTAAAATAATCTAAAAAACATATAAAAACATCTAAAAATAGCATCTAAAAATCTAATAGCTAGCACGGCGGAGGGGCACGGCGCAGGGGCCGGCACCGGCAAGGCAGGGGAGGGGCGCGGGACAGGGGAGGGGCGCGGGAGCAGGCTGGTGCTCACAAGGGGCGGCGGGGCACGGTGGGCGGCGCGTCGGGGCCGGCAGGGGCGCGAGGGTCGACGCCGTCGTCGGGGCAGAGGGCGTCAGCGGCGGCGGCGGCGATGTTGAGCAGCCTGACGGCGTCGGTGGCGGCGGCGACGTCGAGCAGCCTGACGGCATCGGTGGCGGCAGCGACGACAAGGTGGACCAGGGGCGTCAGGCGGCGACGGCGAGGAGGAGCAGGGGCGTCGGGGGAAGAAGTGATGGATTTGGTCGAAACTGCTAAGTGTTTTCTTATATACCCAGGGCATTGGCACCGGTTCGTGGCACCAACCGGGACCAATGCCCCCTTTAGTCCCGGTTGGTGCCACCAACCGGGACGAAAGGTCTCTTTTCAGCAGCCCAAAGGGCGGGAAGCAGAGGCCTTTGGTCCCGGTTGGTGGCACCAACCGGGACTAAAGGGGGGGCATTGGTTCCGCTTGGTGCCACGAACCGGTACCAATGCACCCCTTTAGTCCCGGTTGGTTCCACCAACCGGGACCAAAAGCCATGCACAGCAGGGTGGTGGTGGGAGTTTAGTCCCACCTCGCTAGTTGAGAGGGGCGCGCAGTTGTTTATAAGCCCCACTACCACACCCCTCTCGAACTCCTCTCCATTGCAGGCTTGCGGGCCTAATTGTGACTGCTATGCCTGATGGGCCTACTGGGCCTTCTGCTGGCCTGAATCCTGGCCCATGGATGGGTTTCTAGTCGTATTCAGGCCGTGGTGGCCCAGTAGGTGGCAATTTTTTTATTTTTCCCAGTTTTTTTGTTTTCTTTTTTGCTTTATCTTTTTGTTTTGTTTCTACTTACAACAAAATACTTGTTTATTTTATTTTATTTTGTTTCTAATTACTTATTTATTTTATTTTATGCTAATTCTTTTTGCTATTAAAGTTTCTAACAAAAAAGTTCTTTATAAAAATTCTTTTTGCTTTTAATGATTTTGAACAGAAAATACTTTCATAATTTTAGTTGCATCAATTTTATATAATTTTAGTTTCATAAATTTTAGAGGTTGCTTATAATGTTTTGAACAGAAAATACTTTGATAATTTTAGTTTCATAAATTTTATTTATGTTATTAAAGTTTATTTTATTTTATTTCTACTTATATATTTTATTAAATTTTATATTATTTTGTTTCAAATTACTTATTTATTTTATTTTATGATAATTCTTTTTGCTATTAAATTTTCATGCATTTACTGATTATTTTGAGGTATAAGACCCTGAAATTGAAAAGCATTTCAAATGAACTCTGAAAAGGTTAAAAGTTGTCATGGTATCATCATTTCACCCACATAGCATGTGCAATAAAGTAGAGAGTGTTACGGCAAAAACTGGATGCACTTCGTGTACAAAACGGACAATCTCTTTTGAAGTATCAGGATTTCATACGGAAACTCGTCTGTTACAAAGGGATTTCATTTTTTGAACTTATTTGAACTCCATAGTTTTTCTGTGTTCAAAATGCACCATTCAAAGCCACATCATCAATTTTCAACCCTTTCTGACTTCATTTGTTATTTTTCATGCATTTGCTGATTATTTTGAGCTATAAGACCCTGAAATTGAAAAGCATTTCAAGTGAACTCTGAAAAGGTTAAAAGTTGGCATGGTATCATCATTTCACCCACATAGCATGTGCAAGAAAGTAGAGAGTGTTACGGCAAAAACTGGATGCACTTCGTGTACAAAACGGACAATCTCTTTCGAAGTATCAGGGTTTCATACGGAAACTCGTCTGTTACAAAGGAATTTCATTTTTTGAACTTATTTGAACTCCATAGTTTTTCTGTGTTCAAAATGCACCATTCAAAGACACATCATCAATTTTCAGCCCTTTCTGACTTCATTTGTTATTTTTATGCATTTACTGATTATTTTGAGGTATAAGACCCTGAAATTGAAAAGCATTTCAAATGAACTCTGAAAAGGTAAAAAGTCGTCATGGTATCATCATTTCACCCACATAGCATGTGCAATAAAGTAGAGAGTGTTACGGCAAAAACTGGATGCACTTCGTGTATAAAACGGACAATCTCTTTCGAAGTATCAGGGTTTCATACGGAAACTCTTCTGTTACAAAGGGATTTCATTTTTTTGAACTTATTTTAACTCCATAGTTTTTCTGTGTTCAAAATGCACCATTCAAAGCCACATCATCAATTTTCAACCCTTTCTGACTTCATTTGTTATTTTTCATGCATTTACTGATTTTTTTCAGCTATAAGACCCTGAAATTGAAAAGCACTACAAAAGAACTCTGAAAAGGTTGAAAGTTGGCATGGTATCATCATTTCACCCACATGGCATGTGCAAGAAAGTAGAGAGGCTTACGGCAAAAACTGGATGCACTTCATGTACAAAACGGACAATCTCTTTCGAAGTATCAGGGTTTCATACGGAAACTCGTCTGTTACAAAGGGATTTCATTTTTTTGAACTTATTTGAACTCCATAGTTTTTCTGCGTTCAAAATTCACCATTCAAAGCCACATCATCAATTTTCAACCCTTTCTGACTTCATTTGTTATTTTTCATGCATTTACTGATTTTTTCAGCCATAAGACCCTGAAATTGAAAAGCACTACAAATGAACTCTGAAAAGGTTGAAAGTTGGCATGGTATCATCATTTCACCCACATAGCATGTGCAAGAAAGTAGAGAGGCTTACGGCAAAAACTGGATGCACTTCGTGTACAAAACGGACAATCTCTTTCGAAGTATCAGGGTTTCATACGGGAACTCGTCTGTTACAAAGGGATTTCATTTTTTTGAACTTATTTGAACTCCATAGTTTTTCTGTGTTCAAAATGCACCATTCAAAGCCACATCATCAATTTTCAACCCTTTCTGACTTCATTTGTTATTTTTTCATGCATTTACTATTTTTTCCAGCTATAAGACCCTGAAATTGAAAAGCACTACAAATGAACATGGATAGATAAGTGACCAATTTAATAGTAGTTCATCATCACATTAAAACCAAAGTACATACATAGTTCAAATTGAACAACATATAGCTCTCCAGAGCATCTAGTTAAACCATACATTGAAACTATGTAAAACCTTTCAATGCAACAACAAATGCGATCATAATCACAACTAAGGTAACAATTGATCCAATGGCATAATGATACCAAGCCTCGGTATGAATGGCATGGTTTCTAATCTTTATAATCTTCAACCGCATTGCATCCATCTTGATCTTGTGATCATCGACGACATCCGTAACATGCAACTCCAATATCATCTTCTCCTCCTCAAATTTTTTTATTTTTTCCTTCAAGTAATTGTTTTCTTCTTCAACTAAATTTAACCTCTCGACAATAGGGTCGGTTGGAATTTCTGGTTCGACCACCTCCTACATAAATAAAATCTATGTCACGTTGGTCGGCATAATTGTCATAAACAATAAATGAACCAAATAGTTATAAAAAGATAATATATACCACATCCGAATCATAGACAGGACGAGGGCCGACGGGGGCGGATACCAGAACCATCGCACTATATAATAACAAGGAATAATAAAAGTAAGAAAATTAGACAAGTTTCTATCTCAAGTAAGAATTTTTTTCTTCCAGAAAGAAGATAAGAACAAGAGGCTCACCACGGTGGTGCCGGCGACGAGATCGGCACGGGCGATCGACGGCGGTGAAGACGGGGACGGGACGTGACGGACCGCTAAACCTAGAAAAATCTCGGGGAAAATGGAGCTCGGAGGTCGAGTTTTGAGAGAAGAAATATTAGCTAGTGTGGCTCGGACATTTCATCGAACACCTCATGTGCATAGGAGGTGAGCTAGAGCACCCAAATGCCCTCCCCTCGTCGGCCAGCAAAAAATAGAGCAGTGTGGAGTGCTCTGCTCGCCGGCGATGGGCTATATATAGGCAAATCATTTGTCCCAGTTCGTGGCTGGAACCAGGACCAATGGATGTGGGCCAGAAGCGAGGCCCATTGGTCTCGGTTCGTGCCTAGAACCGGGACAAATGGGTCCAGACGAACCGGGACCAAAGCCCACGAGTCCCCGGCCGGCCACCTGGGCTCACGAACCGGTACGAATGCACCCATTGGTCCCGGTTCGTATAAGAACCGGGACTAATGGGCTGGCCAGGCCCGAACGAAAGCCCCTTTTTCTACTAGTGCGTGTGATCATCCTATGGTCCGCCACCCAGGCTCAAAGGGATCATAAGATTATTCATGCTAGAAACTTCCGTGTGCAGCCACAAGCCATTATGGGCTCTGGCATAGTTGAGTATGTTGTGTGACCTCTTTCAGTGGTGGGCTAGCAGATGTAGAGGGAAAGTAGGTGTAACTGTCCACCCAGAGTAAAGAGTTAATGCTTCTGAATGACTGTGTCTCGGTCATCCGTTTCTCAAACACCATGTAGTGCGACAAATCCAACGGAGGAGATCGAGTCTTGTGAGGAAAAGTGCGCAAACCTCTGCAGAGTGTATAAAGTAATCATGGTTCGCCGTGTCCCCGGTTATGGACATATTGAGTATCTGGTACTTGAATTATTGATTTGATCTCATCACTCTAAATTAATTTGTTGGGTTGTTAATGATTACTTTAATTGGGATTGAGTTGGAGGAACCTTCTCAATGATGTTTCAACCACCATGATAGTTACATAAAATTTATTCCTTTGTTGTAGGAAAAATTGGCTTTTCACAAAAATCATATAACCATAGAGCCTCCACCAGCCATATATGCATGTAGTGATAGCATTTATCTATTCATTGCTCTACTGTGTTATATTGCCAGCATATTCCATGTGCTGACCTGGTTTCGGGCTGCAACGTATCATGTTGCAGACTTTTCAGACGAGGAGTAAGGTTCGCTAGGCCGTTGTCGTGCACTCAGCTATGCCGTTGGAGTTGATGGACTCACTTTATCTTCCAAGCCTTCCGCTATTATCGTTTTAGATGGCCTTAAGCCATATTTATTGTAATAATTTTTCTTTGGAGACATTCGATGTAATAAGTGTGTGATTGCTACTCTGTTATAAATCCTTCGAGTACTGTGTGTGTCAGCATTACCGATCCAGGGATGACACTGAAGCACAGAGACTTGACCGTCTGAGGTCGGGTCGCTACAGCGGGGCCACCAGGTGGAGATAACCCACCTGGGCGCGCCTGGGAGGGCTGGTGCGCCCTTGTGGGTTGTGCCCACCCAGGTCCCCCCCTCCGGTGGCTCTTGGCTCCAGAAATTCTCATTTATTGTATAAAAAATCCTCGCAAAGTTTCGTTCCATTCCGAGAACTTTTATTTCTGCACAAAAACAACACCATGGTAGTTCTGCTGAAAACAGCATCAGTCCGGGGTTAGTTTCATTCAAATCATGCAAATTAGAGTCCAAAACAAGAGGAAAAGCGTTTGGAAAAGTAGATATGTTTGATAACCCACAAGTATAGGGGATCGCAACAGTTTTCGAGGGTAGAGTATTCAACCCAAATTTATTGATTCGACACAAGGGGAGCCAAAGAATATTCTCAAGTATTAGCAGTTGAGTTGTCAATTCAACCACACCAGGATAACTTAATATCTGCAGCAAAGTATTTAGTAGCAAAGCAGTATGGACGTAACGGTAACGGTGGCAAAAGTAACAGTAGCAGTTTTGTAGTAATTGTAACAGTGGCAACGGTAAAGTAACTAAGCGGAGAACAATATGTGAAAAGCTCGTAGGCATTGGATCGGTGATGGAGAATTATGCCAGATGCGATTCCTCATGCAATAGTTATAACATAAGGTGACACAGAACTAGCTCCAGTTCATCAATGTAATGTAGGCATGTATTCCGAATATAGGCATATGTGCTTATGGAAAAGAACTTGCATGACATCTTTTGTCCTACCCTCCCGTCGTAGCGGGGTCCTATTAGAAACTAACGGATATTAAGGCCTCCTTTTAATAGAGTACCAGACCAAAGCATTAACACTTAGTGAATACATGAACTCCTCAAACTACGGTCATCACCGGTAAGTATCCCGATTATTGTCACTTTGGGGTTAACGGGTCATAACACATAATAGATGACTATAGACTTGCAAGATAGGATCAAGAACTCACATATATTCATGAAAACATAATAGGTTCAGATCTGAAATCATGGCACTCGGGCCCTAGTGACAAGCATTAAGCATAGCAAAGTCATAGCAACATCAATCTCAGAACATAGTGGATACTAGGGATCAAACCCTAACAAAACTAACTCGATTACATGGTAAATCTCATCCAAACCATCACCGTCCAGCAAGCCTACGATGGAATTACTCACGCACGACGGTGAGCATCATGAAATTGGTGATGGAGGAAGGTTGATGATGACGACGGCGACGGATTCCCCTCTCCGAAGCCCCGAACGGACTCCAGATCAGCCCTCCCGAGAGAGATTAGGGCTTGGCGGCGGCTCCGTATCGTAAAACGCGATGAATCCTTCTCTCTGATTTATTTCTCCCCGAACATGAATATATAGAGTTGGAGTTGAGGTCGGTGGAGCACCAGGGGGCCCACGAGGCAGGAGGGCGTGCCCAGGGGGTAGGCATGCCCCCCACCCTCGTGGACAGGGTGTGGCCCCCCTGGTCTTGATTCTTTCACCAGTATTTTTTATTAATTCCAAAAATATTCTCCGTGAAGTTTCAGGTCATTCCGAGAACTTTTATTTCTGCACAAAAATAACACCATGGCAATTCTGCTGAAAACAGCGTCAGTCCGGGCTAGTTCCATTCAAATCATGCAAGTTAGAGTCCAAAACAAGGGCAAAAGTGTTTGGAAAAGTAGATACGATGGAGACGTATCAACATTGGAGACGTATCACCAGACTATATGATTTTGTAGGGATAACTTTCTTTTGCCATGTTATTTTGAGAAGACATAATTGCTTTATTAGTATGCTTGAAGTATTATTGTTTTTATGTCAATATTAGACTTTTGTTTTGAATCTTATGGATCTGAGTATTCATGCCACAATAAAGAAGATTACATGGACAAATATGTTAGGTAGCATTCCCATCAAAAATTATGTTTTTATCATTAACCTACTCGAGGACGAGTAGGAATTAAGCTTGGGGATGCTTGATACGTCTCCAATGTATCTATATTTTTTTATTATTCCATGCTATTATATTATCTGTTTTGGATGTTTTATATGCATTAATATGTTATTTAATATTATTTTTGGGACTAACCTATTAACCTAGAGCCCATTGCCAATTTCTGTTTTCTCCTTGTTTTTGAGTTTTATAAGGAATACCAAGCGGAGTCCAAATGGAATAAAACTTTTGCGGTGATTTTTCTTGGGCCAGAAGACACCCATAGGACTTGGAGAGGGGGACAAAAGCTTCCCGGGGAGGCCACCAGCCTCCTAGGCGTGCCCTAGGGGGGCACCATGAGGGCTTGTGGGCCCCTCGAGAGTCCTCCAACCCTAATCTTTGCACTATAAATTCCCATATATTCCCAAAACCACCAGAAGCATCCACCAAAATACTTTCCCGCCGCCGCTAGCCTCTGCTCTCGTGAGATCCCATCTTGGGGCCTTTTTCGGCACCCTGCCGGAGGGGGGTCCGATCATGGAGGGCATCTACATCAACCTTGCCGCCCTTCCGACGAAGCATGAGTAGTTTACCATAGAACTATGGGTCCATAACTAGTAGCTAGATGGCTTCTTCTCTCTCTTTGATCTTTAATACAATGTTCTCCTCAATGTTCTTGGAGTTCTATCCGATGCAATTTTCTTTTGCGGTGTGTTTGTCGAGATCCGATGAATTGTGGATTTATGATCAGATCATCTATGAATATTATTTGAGTCTTTTCTCAACTCTTTTATGCATGATTAAATATCTTTGAATTTCTCTTCGAATTATCGATTTGGTTTGGCCAACTAGATTGGTATTTCTTGCAATGGGAGAGGTGCTTAGTTGTGGGTTCAACATTGTAGTGTCCTCACCCTGTGACAAAGTAGGGGTAGCGAGGCACGTATTGTATTGTTGCCATCAAGGGTAAAAAGATGGGGTTTTCATCATATTGCTTGAGTTTATCCCTCTACATCATGTCATCTTACTTAAGGCGTTACTCCGTTCTTATGAACATAATACTCGAGATGCATGTTGGATAGCGGTCGATGTGTGGAGTAATAGTAGTAGATGCAGGCAGGAGTCGGTCTACTTGACACGGACGTGATGCCTATATTCATGATCATTGCCTTGCATATGGTCATAACTTTGTGCTTTTCTATCAATTGCTCGACAGTAATTTGTTTACCCACCGTATGTTTTCTTTCAAGAGAGAAGCCTCTAGTGAAACCTATGGCCCCGGGGTCTATTTTCCATCATATATTTTCAAATCTATAAACCAAAAAACCCAAAAATACCTTGCTGTAATTTATTTATATTTACTTTAATTTTCTCTTTTATTTATCTTTTATACCTATCTCTATCAGATCTCACTCTTGTTCATGACCGTGAAGGGATTGACAACCCCTTTTTCGCGTTGTGTACAAGTGTTTGTTAGTTTGTGCGGGTGCATAGATTGGAGACTTGCTTGTGCCTCCTACTAGATTGATACCTTGGTTTTTAACTAAGGGAAATACTTATCACTACTTTGCTGCATCACCCTTTCCTCTTCAAGGGAAAAATCAACGCAAGCTCAAGAAGTAGCAGGATGCCACGTCCCATCTAAGCACATTCATAGAATTGTGTGATATGCAAAAGAAAAAGGATGTGGACAATGATATTGCGAAGTTGAAATTACTTCCTTTCTCCTTGAGGGATCGTGCAAAAATTTGGTTTTCTTCTTTTCCTCGCAATAGTATCGATTCTTAGGATAAGTGCAAAGATGCTTTTATTACTAATTACTTTCCGCACGCAAAAATTATTTCCCTTAGAACTCAAATCATGAATTTTAAGCAACTTGAGCATGAACATGTTGCACAGTCTTGGGAAAGAATGAAATTGATGCTAAGAAATTGTCCTACTCATGGTTTAAATCTTTGGATGATTATACAAAAAAATTATGCTGGATTGAATTTTTTTCTAGAAATCTTTTATATTCCGCCATGGGTGGTACTTTTATGGAGATTACTTTGGGTGAAGCTACTAAATTGCTAGACAATATTATGGCAAATTATTCACAATGGCATACAGAAAGAGCACCTACTAGTAAAAAAGTTAATTCGGTTGAAGAAATAAGTACTTTGAGTGAAAAAGTTGATGCTCTTATGAAATTGGTTGCTAGTAAAAATGATCCTATTGATCTTAATGATGTGCCTTTGTCTACTTTGATTGAGCAAAAATAGTGATCCCGTAGATGTGAATTTTGTCTCGCGAAACAATTTTAATAACAATGCTTATAGAGGTAATTTTAATCCTAGGCCTTTTCCTGGAAATTCCTCTAATAATTATGGCAATTCTTATGGTAATTCTTCTTATAATAATAATAGGAACCCCTCTGATCTTGAGAGAAATATTAAAGAATTTATCAATGCTCAAAAGGCTTTCAATAATATGATAGAAGAAAAGTTGAATAAGATTGATGATATGTCTAGAAGCATTGATAGAATTTCCCATGATGTAGAAAATCTCAAGATTAAAGTTTTTACACCTAAGGTTGATGTCAATGATTAAATCTTTATATGTTTCTATGGATGAAAGTAAGAAAAGAACCGCTAGGCTTAGAGCTAAAAGAGAATTTTTTAGAAAGAGCGTTTTCTACCAGTTGCTTTCATAACAATGATGAAGATCTTAAAATGATCACTGTTTCTTCTGTTGATTCCTTGTTTAGTAATATTAAAATTGATGAAAAGAGGACTGAAGAAGAGTCAAATTTTTCTAGAGGGCGTCCTCATAATTCGAAGGGTGAAAATCTTGTTGAAAAAATTGATAAAAGTGGGTTTGGAGAGGTCAAAACTTTAACTAGTGATGTGCCCACTCTTTTGGATTACAAAGATTTTAATTATGATAGTTGCTCTATGATTGAATGTATTTCTTTGTGTTGACGCTCAAAAGTGGCACGATCATAAAGAGTAGCTTTAAGTAATATCAAAACTAATTCAAACTTACGATTGGAGGTCACCTCTAGATGGCTCTCTTTAAGAAGATCGAGATGGATATGAACATGGTCTAAAACGGAGCTCTTATGCTATAGTTATGACAAGTTCAAAGATGCTCATGTTGACATCAGATTAAAGAATGGCATGGAACTCAATTAAGGTCGCCTCTGATGGAAAATGTTTCAACACAAAAGTTGTGCGTCTCGTCTAAATGGTTGGTGTTGATATAAAAATCGTCCCAATCTGAGTTTGTATGCAAAAGTGAGAGCCATCGGAATGCAGCCCTGCCAGGAGGCAAAATATGGCGCGCCCCACCAGACACGTGTCTGATGGGTAGTGCCACCAATCAGCTATTTTGCGTGAGCGATTCGGCCCTCAAGATGGCCCCGAATCGAAAATGTTCAACATGAAAGTCGTTCGCCTTGTTGAAAAGGTTAAATTTGCTTTTGGGGGCATCTTCATCTGAGGTCATTTGTGACCTGTGAGACCCAAAAACCGAACTGATGTGTCAGACTTACCTAAATCCGAGTTCGGTTAATTTTGGAAAGATTTGGACGGGATTTGGAGTCCTTTACTTGTACGGGAAGTCCAGCCGCCTCATAAATAGATGAGAGGTGATGGCCGATTGAACAACACACAATCGAACAACATATCTACTACTTTTTCGTGTTCACCTATCCCCTATCCTTGTATATTTCTTCTCGTTCTTTGTTGTTCTTCAACAATGGAGGGTTGCGAATCAACGAGGCTCTAGGGCGGTTTGGTCGACCTAGGACAGTCCATAGCCGCCGCTGGCCCTAACGGGGTCCCTCCCGGGCGTGTGGGGTTCCGGGTGTATAAAAGCGCCCGCCGGATTGCTTGCGTTTGCGTACCGTGCTTCCGGTCGGGTCTCCTTCCATGTGAGCTACGGTGCATCACCCCCGGCGTCCAGGGTACACGACACACACTTTTTGGCGACTCCGCTGGGGACGAAGCTTGGAACGGTTTCCAGCCCATTCTTGCTACGAAGAGATCGTCATCTAGGGTTTGCAATATACAAAGGTAATATGAATACCCAATTCACTTATGTAGATGCAAATAATGCATATGTTGTTGCTAGATTGTTTAATGAGCATAATGTTTCGGCTAGCCCTAGCTTTATCAATGATGCATCTAATTATGTGCAAGAGTCGATGCAACAAAATTTTCATGCTTCAACTTCATATAATTTAAGCAACATGCAACATATGTATCCCAACTCCCATGCATCGGCAACCCCACAAATCTATATGCCGATGAACAACATGATGACTTCGGTTAATCAAGTTGAGACACCCCATGCAGGAACTTCCAATAGTATGCAACAAAGTGTTTCAACTTTATATTCATCGGCAAATAACTTGCAGTATGTTAATCCAAACATGCGGGTGGATAGGGGAATTGGCCATGCTAGTATAGTTATTCGGCCAATTACCCTCAAACATCATATGCTACACCTCATGCTACTAATTTTTTGGCACCATACGCAACTGTTGATCTCCATAATTTGGCTCCGCACCTTCATGGTCATGGCCAAATAAGTGAAACTTCTACAGGAGCACAAA
Organism: Triticum aestivum; assembly: GCF_018294505.1. Classification (NCBI taxonomy): domain Eukaryota; kingdom Viridiplantae; phylum Streptophyta; class Magnoliopsida; order Poales; family Poaceae; genus Triticum; species Triticum aestivum. The sequence continues at coordinate 247,546,116 of NC_057799.1, forward strand.
TGCATTCACCTACTACTGTGGCATATCATGTTCCTCCTACACAATTACGGAATTTCGACAACATCTCATTGCCGAAAGATTCTAAAAGCATCGGGGGGCAACCATATCCAGATTGGGTAATTGAGAACAAGCTTACATTCTCTTGGGATTTGTGCAACTCCATTCGACGGGAACTAATAGAAGGTGGGAAGCCTCATGATTTTGCTGCTGTAAAATCTAGAGTTGTGCAAATGATGCATCCGCCCAGTGTTGTACCATCCTGTGTATCCCCTAAACAATTGCAAAGTTTCGGCAACTCATTGCTGAAAGAGTCTCAAAGCATTGGGGGCCAATCTCATCAGGAGTAGATGGAAATTGAGATGAAAACGTTTAAAGCTCGCCAAGCTGAGATGTGGGCTAAAATTAGATAAGAGCGAGAAGCTTTGCAAATTCAAAATGATAGAAGTACTAATTCAGGTAACAAAGAAAATTCGGTTATTGAAAAAGCCAAATCAAATATTATGTGTGCCGAATCTATTGAAGAAAACGAGGATGCCAAGGCATTGGGGAGCCAACTGAAAGTGGAACTTTTTTGTTGATGCATCTATTAGAAAAAATCTTATAAGTAATTTTGAAAGACCAATGATGAAGGGAAATTTACTTGTTAGCAACAAAAATGTTACAAAGCATATCGGTCAATACACTGTACCATTCAAAGAGACCGATAATGATTTATTATTGCAGCCAAAGCTTTTCCCATTGCTTTTTTTAAGGTTCATATCTAATTCGGTAGCTTTGCTTGCTTCATACTTGGCTTATGCATGGTCTCAATTGAGACATGTATGTTCTACCTATTTTGATTTTAGAAATTTAAAGCCAAGGTTATACTCTGTTAAGAAAACCGATGATAGTATAATTTGTTTTTCAAAGACATCGGAGATAGAGTGCAAAACACAATGCATAGTCGAACGGGGTGATGTAAAATCTGAACCATTCGTTTGCTAAACTCCAAAGCCGTTCTCGTAGCAAGATCGGCTAGAACATAGAAAGTTTACCTTCAATTCAAGCATGTTAATCAAATATTTGATTTGTTGCTGAAAAATAATTACATAAGAATTCTTGATCACCATGTCAACCATCAATTCAAGGACGAATGTATTACAGGTTGCATCATTCGTTCAAACATAATTTTGAGGATGCAACATGTTTCATCAAATAGTTAAATCGGCCATTGATAAAGGACGATTGAAATTTGTTGAGACACCAAGAGATGACCAGTCTATTCTGATTGGTCCTGATGGCAAACGATTTTTTGCATCGGCTGCTTCAAGCCAATCCATTTAAACATGAGAAGGTAAAACCTATGGATGATGGGATCAAGTTTTCAAGTAAAAAATTTGTTCAAGAGCACAATGAAAATATTCTTGAAGGTGGGAATTCCATCAAGGTTGCACAGAAGACGTCAAGTCTGTGGGGGGCAACAAGAAAATCCAAAGATCAGTGCAAGCACAATCAAAGAAAGCAAAGGCCGAGGTAAGCACAAAGGTGAAAGCCGAAAGTCACTTTCAAGTAGCAATTGGAAAAATATCAAAAGAGAAGTGAAGAGAAAAGTGCTTATCGGCCAAGTAATTCAAAAGCATCATGATCACCCCTTAGGCGCAAATATGAGGATCAGTATTGGAAAAGTGAGAACTTCAATGAAACATATTCGTATCCTTGTTTTGGGCCGCCAATGCCAATGCTATGGATGCCTCCCTATGCTCATGTAGATACATATCCATCATGGGACATGTATGATACAAGGGCACATTCTCCATCTTATTTTAGACCATCTCACCAATATTGTGCAGCTCCGAGAAGATCAACATTTGAAAAATCACATGTCAAAGATCATTTCAATCATAAAGAATCGGTCCGAAGCTCAAGGAAGAAGAAAGAGGTTGTCAAACAAGTGTATCGAGTTAAAAAAGATGGTCTCAAGAGTGCCAATTCGGGTTTGATTTTAAAAGATAAAGAGCGAATTAAAGAGCTCACATTGGCTACAAAAGGAAAAGAAGTGAAGCAATCAATTGTTAAGAGTCAAAGTGCCAAGTCTGAAGAAAAGAATTTGAGGGTGCACAAGGCCAAAAAAGAATTGCCATTGGTCAAAACAAAATCACAACCGAGGTGCCAACTCGGCTTATCGTATTGGCAAAATAAGAAATTGCAAAAGCTAAGTGCATAAGAACTTGAAAAGAAGAACATGTCATGGGTTCCAAAAGGAGGCACTCAGAAAAAGAATGATATGCAATCTTCCATTGCAAGAAGTGCAACAAAGGTGAAGAAAGGGAAGAGTGAATGCTATGAACAACCAAGCCGAAGGTTAGCGCATCGAAATCTTTGGTTCGACCATTATCCATATTATTCAACTACATGATTGAGACCTATGCCATGGTATTCATCCTCAACTATGATTGGTTACCCTCCATGGACTTATTTCGATCCATGGATGCAATATAATTTATTACATCATGCAAAGGTATTACCGCATCATCATGCATTTGATTAGCTGCACTTTTGTTGCAAATGGCCGATATATAATTATCATCCTAAGCATATAAATGGACGATGGAGTGTTGACATCGTCCTTAGAACCAGCAAGGTAGAAGTTATTTTTCGGCACGCTAGCTTTGCCGAAAAACAGGGGGGCAAGTGTTGATGCTCAAAACTGGCACAATCATAAAGAGTAGCTTTAAGTTATATCAAGACTAATTCAAACTTATGATTGGAGGTCACCTCCAAATGGCTCTGTTTAAGAAGATCGAGATGGATATGAACATGGTCTAAAACGGAGCTCTTATGCTATAGTTATGACAAGTTCAAAGATGCTCATGTTGACACCATATTAAAGAATGGCATGGAACTCAATTAAGGCCGCCTCTGATAGAAAATGTTTCAACACAAAAGTTGTGCTTCTCGTCGAAATGGTTGACGTTGATATAAAAATCTTCCTAATCTGATTTTGTATGCAAAAGTTAGAGCCATCGGAATGCAGCCCTGCCAGGAGGCAAAATATGACGCGCCCCACCAGACACGTGTCTGATGGGTAGCCCCACCAATCAACTGTTTTGCATCAGCGATTCGTCCCTCAAGATGGCCTCGAATCAAAAACATTCAACGCGAAAGTTGTTCGCCTCGTCGAAACGGTTAAATTTGCTTTTGGGCGCATCTTCATCAGAGGTCATTTGTGACCTGTGAGACCCGAAAACCGAACTGATGTGTCATACTTACCTAAATCCGAGTTCGGTTAATTTTGGGAAGATTTAGACGGGGTTTGGAGTCCTTTACTTGTACGGGAAGTCCAGCTGCCTCATAAATAGATGAGAGGTGATGGCCGATTGAGCAACATGAAGGAAATATGCCCTAGAGGCAATAATAAAGTTATTATTTATATCCTTATTTCATGATAAATGTTTATTATTCATGCTAGAATTGTATTAACCGGAAACATAATACTTGTGTGAATACATAGACAAACAGAGTGTCACTAGTATGCCTCTACTTGACTAGCTCGTTGATCAAAGATGATTATGTTTCCTAGCCATTGACATGAGTTGTCATTTGATTAGCGGGATCACATCATTAGGAGAATGATGTGATTGACTTGACCCATTCCGTTAGCTTAGCACACGATCGTTTAGTATTCTGCTATTGCTTTCTTCATGACTTATACATGTTCCTATGACTATGAGATTATGCAACTCCCGTTTACCGGAGGAACACTTTGTGTGCTACCAAACGTCACCACGTAACTGGGTGATTATAAAGGTGCTCTACAGGTGTCTCCAAATGTACTTGTTGGGTTGGCGTATTTCGAGATTAGGATTTGTCACTCCGATTGTCGGAGAGGTATCTCTGGGCCCACTCGGTAATGCACATCACTATAAGCCTTGCAAGCATTGCAACTAATGAGTTAGTTGCGGGATGATGTATTACAGAACGAGTAAAGAGACTTGCCGGTAACGATATTGAACTAGGTATTGAGATACGGACGATCGAATCTCGGGCAAGTAACATACTGATGACAAAGGGAACAACGTATGTTGTTATGCGGTCTGACCGATAAAGATCTTCGTAGAATATGTGGGAGCCAATATGAGCATCCAGGTTCTGCTATTGGTTATTGACCGGAGACGTGTCTCGGTCATGTCTACATAGTTCTCGAACCCGTAGGGTCCGCACGCTTAAAGTTAGATGACGATTTGTATTATGAGTTATGTGATTTGATGTACCGAAGGTAGTTAGGAGTCCCGGATGAGATCGGGGAACTGACAAGGAGTCTCGAAATGGTCGAGACGCAAAGATCGATATATTGGACGACTATATTCGGACATCAGAAAGATTCCGAGTGATTCGGGTATTTTTCAGAGTACCGGAGAGTTACGGGAATTCGTATTGGGCCTTAATGGGCCATACGGGAAAGGAGAAAGGCCACAAAAGGTGGTCGCACCCCTCCCCATGGTCTGGTCCGAATTGGACTAGGGAAGGAGGCGCCCCCTTCCTTCCTTCTCCTTTTCCCTTCCCCTTTTCCTATTCCATGTGGGAGGAGGAATCCTACTAGGACTAGGGAGTCCTAGTAGGACTCCACGCTTCTGGCACGCCCTAGGGGCTGGCCGGCCTCCCCTCCTCCATCCTTTATATACGGGGGCAGGGGGCACCTCTAGACACACAAGTTGATCTGTTGATCTATTCCAGCCGTGTGCGGTGCCCCCCTCCACCATATTCCACCTCGGTCATATCGTAGCAGTGCTTAGGCGAAGCCCTACGTCGGTAGCAACATCATCACCGTCATCACGCCGTCGTGCTGACGGAACTCCCCCGTGAAGCTCTGCTGGATCGGAGTTCGCGGGACGTCATCAACCTGAATGTGTGCTGAACTCGGAGGTGCCGTGCATTCGGTACTTGGATCGGGCGGGTCGTGAAGACGTACGACTACATCAACCGCGTTGTGCTAATGCTTCCGCTTTCGGTCTACGAGGGTACGTGGACAACACTCTCCCCTCTCGTTGCTATGCATCACCATGATCCTGTGTGTGCGTAGCATTTTTTTTGAAATTACTACGTTCCCCAATAGTGGTATCAGAGCCTGGTTTTATGCGTAGATGTTATATGCACGAGTAGAACACAAGTGAGTTGTGGGTGATATAAGTCATACTGCTTACCAGCATGTCATACTTTGGTTCGGCGGTATTGTTGGATGAAACGGCCCGGACCGACATTACGCGTACGCTTACGCGAGACTGGTTCTACCGACGTGCTTTGCACACAGGTGGCTGGCGGGTGTCGGTTTCTCCAACTTTAGTTGAACCGAGTGTGGCTACGCCCGGTCCTTGAGAAGGTTAAAACAGCACTAACTTGACAAACTATCATTGTGGTTTTGATGCGTAGGTAAGAACGGTTCTTGCTCAGCCCATAGTAGCCACGTAAAACTTGCAACAACAAAGTAGAGGACGTCTAACTCGTTTTTGCAGGGCATGTTGTGATGTGATATGGTCAAGACATGATGAGATATAAGTTGTTGTATGAGATGATCATGTTTTGTTGAAGTTATCGGCAACTGGCAGAAGCCTTATGGTTGTCTCTTTATTGCATAAGATGCAAGCGCCAAATAATTGCTTTACTTTATAGCTATGCGATAGCAATAGTTGCAAGAGCAATAGTTGGCAAGACGACCATGTGATGACACATTGATATAGATCAAGATGATGAAGATCATGGTGTCATGCCGGTGACGATGGAAATCATGATGATGCTTTGGAGATGGAGATCAAAAGGCACAAGATGATGATGGCCATATCATGTCACATATTTTGATTGCATGTGATGTTTATCTTTTATACATCTTATTTTGCTTAGTTCGACGGTAGCTTTATAAGATGATCTCTCACTAAATTTCAAGGTATAAGTGTTCTCCCTAAGTATGCACCATTGCGAAAGTTCTTCATGCTGAGACACCACGTGATGATCGGGTGTGATAGGCTCTACGTTCAAATACAACGGGTGCAAAACAGTTGCACACGCGGAATACTCAGGTTAAACTTGACGAGCCTAGCATATGCAGATATGGCCTCGGAACACTGAGACCGAAAGGTCGAGCGTGAATCATATAGTAGATATGATCAACATAGTGATGTTCACCATTGAAACTACTCCATCTCACGTGATGATCGGACATGGTTTAGTTGATATGGATCACGTGACCGCTTAGAGGATTAGAGGGATGTCTATCTAAGTGGGAGTTCTTAAGTAATATGATTAATTGAACTTTAATTTATCATGAACTTAGTCCTGGTAGTATTAGCATATCTATGTTGTAGATCAATAGCTCGCGATGTTGCTCCCCGTTTAATTTTTATATGTTCCTAGAGAAAACTAAGTTGAAAGATGTTAGTAGCAATGATGTGGATTGGATCCGTGATCTGAGGTTTATCCTCATTGTTGCACAGAAGAATTATGTCCTTGATGCACCGCTAGGTGACAGACCTATTGCAGGACCAGATGCAGACGTTATGAACGTTTTTGACAAAAGCTCGGTATGATGACTACTTGATGGTTAAGTGCACCATGCTTTACAGCTTAGAACCGGGACTTCAAAAATGTTTTGAACGCCACGGAGCATATAAGATGTTCTAAGAGTTGAAATTGGTATTTCATACTCATGCCCGTGTCGAGAGGTATGAGACCTCTGACGGTACTTTGCCTACAAGATGGAGGAGAATAGCTCAACCAGTGAGCATGTGCTCAGATTGTCTGGGTACTACAATTGCTTGAATCAAGTGGGAGTTAACCTTCCAGATAAGATACTAATTGACAAAATTCTCTAGTCACTATCACCAAGTTATTAGAACTTCGTGATGAACTATAATATGCAAGGGATGACGAAAGTAATTCCCGAGCTCTTCGCGATGCTGAAATCGACGAAGGTAGAAATCAAGAAAGAGCATCAAGTGTTGATGGTTAACAAGACCACTAGTTTCATGTAAAGGGACAAAGGGAAGAAAAGGGAACTTCAAGAAGAACGGCAAGCAAGTTGCTGATCAAGTGAAAAAGCCCAAGTCTGGACCTAAGCCTGAAACTGAGTGCTTCTACTACAAAGGGACTGGTCACTGGAAGCGGAACTGCCCCAAGTATTTGGTGGATAAGAAGGATGGCAAAGTGAACAAGGCTATATTTGATATACATGTTATTGATGTGTACTTTACTAGTGTTTATAGCAACCCCTCGGTAATTGATACTGGTTCAGTTGCTAAGAGTAGTAACTCGAAACAGGAGTTGCAGAATGAACAGAGACTAGTTAAGGGTGAGGCGACGATGTGTATTGGAAGTGGTTCTAAGATTGATATGATCATCATCGCACACTCCCTATACTTTCGGGATTAGTGTCGAACCTAAAATAAATGTTATTTAGTGTTTGCGTTGAGCATGAATATGATTGGATCATGTTTATTGCAATACGGTTATTCATGTAAGCTAGAGAATAATTGTTGTTCTATTTGCATGAATAAAATGTTCTATGGTCATACACCCAATGAAAATGGTTTTGTTGGATCTCGATCGTGGTGATACACATTTTCATAATATTGAAGCCAAAAGATGCAAAGTTAATAATGATAGTGCAACTTATTTGTGGCACTGCCGTTTAGGTCATATTGGTGTAAAGCGCATGAAGAAACTCCATGCTAATGGACTTTTGGAATCACTTGATTATGAATCACTTGATGCTTGCGAACCATGCCTCATGGGCAAGATGACTAAGACTCCGTTCTCCGGAACAATGGAGCGAGCAACAGATTTGTTGGAAATCATACATACTAATGTATGTGGTCCGATGAATATTGAGGCTCGCGGCGGGTATCATTATTTTCTGACCTTCACAGATGATTTGAGCAGATATGCTGAAACATTTGAAAAGTTCAAAGAATTTCAGAGTGAAGTGGAGAATCATCGTAACAAAAATAAAAGTTCCTACGATATGATCGCAGAGGTAAAATATTTGAGTTACGAGTTTGGCCTTCAGTTAAAACAATGTGAAATAGTTTCACTACTCACGCCACCTGGAACACCACAGTGTAATGGTGTTTCCGAATGTCGTAACTGTACTTTATTAGATATGGTGCGATCTCTGATGTCTCTTATCGATCTACCACTATCGTTTTGGGGTTATGCATTAGAGACAGCTACATTCACGTTAAATAGGGCACCATCTAAATCCGTTGAGACGACACCGTATGAACTATGGTTTGGCAAGAAACCTAAGCTGTCGTTTCTTAAAGTTTGAGGTTGCAATGCTTATGTGAAAAAGTTTCAACCTGATAAGCTCAAACCCAAATCGGAGATGTGCGTCTTCATAGGATACCCAAAAGAAAATGTTGGGTACACCTTCTATCACAGATCCGAAGGCAAGATATTCGTTGCTAAGAATGGATCCTTTCTAGAGAAGGAGTTTCTCTCGAAAGAAGTGAGTGGGAGGAAAGTAGAACTTGATGAGGTAATTGTACCTGCTCCCTTATTGGAAAGTAGTTCATCACAGAAATCTGTTCCTGTGACTCCTACACCAATTAGTGAGGAAGCTAATGATGATGATCATGTAACTTTAGATCAAGTTACTACCGAACCTCGTAGGTCAACCAGAGTAAGATCCGCACCAGAGTGGTATGGTAATCCTGTACTGGAGGTCATATTACTTGACCATGACGAACCTACGAACTATGAGGAAGCGATGATGAGCCCAGATTCCGCAAAATGGCTTGAGGCCATGAAATCTGAGATGGGATCCATGTATGAGAACAAAGTATGGACTTTGATTGACTTGCCCAATGATCGGCGAGCCATTGAGATTAAATGGATCTTCAAGAGGAAGACGGACGCTGATAGTAGTATTACTATCTACAAAGCTAGAATTGTCGCAAAATGTTTTCGACAAGTTCAAGGTGTTGACTACGATGAGAGTTTCTCACTCGTATCTATGCTTAAGTCTGTCCGAATCATGTTAGCAATTGCCGCATTTTATGAAATCTGGCAAATGGATAAAGAAAACTGCATTGCTTAATAGATTTATTAAAGAAGAGTTGTATATGATGCAACCAGAAGGTTTTGTCAATCCTAAAGGTGCTAACAAAGTGTGCAAGCTCCAGCGATCCATCTATGGACTGGTGCAAGCATCTCGGAGTTGGAATATATGCTTTGATAAGTTGATCAAAGCATATAGTTTTATACAGACTTGCGGTGAAGCCTGTATTTACAAGAAACTGAGTGGGAGCACTACAACATTTCTGATATGTATATGTGAATGACATATTGTTGATCGAGAATAATGTAGAATTATTCTGCAAAGCATAAAGGAGTGTTTGAAAGGAGTTTTTCAAAGAAAGACCTCGGTGAAGCTGCTTACATATTGAGCATCAAGATTGTAATGCCCCGGATCCGATGCGCCAGATGTCTGCCAGTTATTCGCCGTCGTTGCCATGTCTTTTGCTTGCGTGTTGCATCTTGTCATGTCCTTTTGAGCATGTTCTAGTGATTTCTGGAGATAGCTCAGTGTTCATGTTTTGTAATGCTTTACCTGTACATCATGCCCATGCCTTTTGTTATCATGTTGAAGTGTTGTAGCATATTGTTTTGATGCTTGCGATAGGCCTAGTTGCTGTTTTGGACAGATTGTTGTTATGTCTTGTTTGGAGTGTATGTGTTGCACCGTTGCTCCGTTTTGAGCATGCTCTATATGAACTTGCTTAGTTTTGCATGTAGTTTCATATTACCTTGTTGGATCCTTGCCTTGAGTGTGTTTGTTTGATGTTTGAATGCATTTTGCATCAATGCCATGTTTAACTTGTTTTGCTCATATCTTCTAGGCCGTAGCTTCGAATCTAACGAACTTTATATGTAACTTGACTAGAATTTCGTGTAGATCATCTTGGTGCAACTTAACTTGCTGTTTAAAAACTTGAATATAAGGCTTACTCAGTTCTGGACCAATTTCAAAATTTGCATATGAGGACTTACCGGATTTGTTATATCTTGTTTCCGGCCTCATTTAAACTTGCTTTGATGTGTTGTTCTTGTATGCATCATCTCTTGTCATGAGTAGCTTCATGTAGCCTTGTCATGCATCATTCTTGGTTGAGCATCATGCCTTGTTCATGTGTGGTGTGTTTACTATGTTGTGTGCTTCTTCTCGATAGTTCCCGTTTCGTTGCGATCGTGAGGATTCGTTCGTCTACGCTTGGTTCGTCTTCGTGGATTCATCTTCTTCATGGACTCGTTCTTCTTCCTAGCGGGATTTCAGGCAAGATGACCGTTACCCTGGATCTCATTACTACCATTGCTATGCTAGTTGCTTCGTTCTATCGCTATGCTGCGCTACCTATCACTTGCTCTTCAAGCCTCCCAAATTGCCATGAACATCTAACCTTTGCCACCCTTCCTAGCAAACCGTTGTTTGGCTATGTTACCGCTTTGCTCAGCCCCTCTTATAGCGTTGCTAGTTGCAGGTGAAGATGAAGTTTGCTCCATGTTGGTTTTATGTTTATGTTGGAATATCACAATATCTCTTATTTAATTAATGCATCTATATACTTGGTAAAGGGTGGAAGGCTCGACCTTATGCCTGGTGTTTTGTTCCACTCTTGTCGCCCTAGTTTCCGTCATATCGGTGTTATGTTCCTTGATTTTGCGTCCCTTACGCGGTTGGGTGATTTATGGGACCCCCTTGACAGTTCGCTTTGAATAAAACTCTTCCAGCAAGGCCCAACCTTGGTTTTACATTTGCCTCACCTAGCATTTTTCCCTTGGGAGTCACGCTCTCGAGGGTCATCTTTATTTACCCCCCCGGGCCAGTGCTCCTTCGAGTGTTGGTCCAACCTGTCAGTCGCCGGTGGCCACCAGGGGCAACTCTGGGCTGGCCAACCAGAAGCTTGGACAATCCGGTGTGCCCTGAGAACGAGATATGTGCAGCTCCTATCAGGATTTGTCGGCACATTCGGGCGGCTTTGCTGGTCTTGTTTTACCATTGTCGAAATGTCTTGTAACCGGGATTCCGAGACTGATCGGGTCTTCCCGGGAGAAGGAATATCCTTCGTTGACCGTGAGAGCTTATAATGGGCTAAGTTGGGACACCCCTGCAGGGTATAAACTTTCGAGAGCCGTGCCCGCGGTTATGTGGCAGATGGGAATTTGTTAATATGCGGTTGTAGAGAACTTGACACTTGACCTAAATAAAACGCATCAACCGCGTGTGTAGCCGTGATGGTCTCTTCTCGGCGGAGTCCGGGAAGTGAACACGGTTTATGGGTTATGTTTGACGTAAGTAGGAGTTCAGGATCACTTCTTGATCATTGCTAGTTTCACGACCGTTTCGTTGCTTCTCTTCTCGCTCTTATTTGCGTATGTTAGCCAGCATACATGCTTAGTCGCTGCTGCAACCTCACCACTTTACCCCCTTTCCTTACCCTTTAAGCTCTGCTAGTCTTGATACCCATGGTGATGGGATTGCTGAGTCCTCGTGGCTCACATATTACTACAACACCAGTTGCAGGTACAGGTTTTGCGATGATCATGACGCGAGAGCGATGTTACTTGTTTTGGAGTTCTTCTTCTGCTTCTTCTTCGATCAGGGGATAGGTTCCAGGTCGGCAGCCTGGGCTAGCAGGGTGGATGTCGTTTGAGCTTCTATTTGTGTTTCATCCGTAGTTGGATGTTGATCTTATGTATGATGTATTGATGTATTCTTGCGGCATTTGTATGCCTTGTATGTATCCCCATATATTATGTAATGTTGATGTAATGATATCCACCTTGCAAAAGCGTGTCAATATGCGGTTATATCCTTGGTGGGACCTTCGAGTCTCTTTCGGATAGTATCGCATATTGGGCGTGACAAGTTGGTAATCAGAGCCATCCCCGACTTAGGAGCCCCCTGCTTGATCGAATCGCTGGCGTTGTTGAGTCTAGAACAAAAATGTTTTGAGTCTTAGGATTATATATATTGGAGAGTAGGATTCTTTTTACTCCTCAGTCCCTTCGTCGCTCTGGTGAGGCCTCCTGACGTAGAAGTTTTGACTCTTCTCTCCTCAAATTTCACTAAAAAAAATTAGGATCACGCGGGTATCTTGGAATCGTTCCGATGGTTTTGTGACGAGAACATTGTTCTTGGTGCCTCCTGACATTTATGGGTTGTGGCAGTGTCCCGGGGAGTTGAGCTCTGAGGTGTTGTCGTCACAATTTTATCGTTGCAGTTCTGGAATACCTGAGTTTCGCCGACATCGAAAATCTCTTTTATGCAGTTGTTGGTGAGATCACCTCGACGCCACCCAGTACTGGGGTGGGAGTTCGGGAGTATTGCCATAACTCGTATAACGGATGCTTTTCGAAGGTTGAGGTACACGATTTCCAAAGATTTCTTGGTTATGTGTTGACGGATGGACACAGTTGGATCTAGGTATTGTTAGTTTGGGTGATATATTTTGTGTCCCCTGTATCCCCAACACCTGATTGCATAACCAGAAAGTTTCGGGAGTTTATAAGTGGGAATTCAAGTAGCTCCTAGGATATCTTTCCGACAGATGCATGATATGAGATTGGGGTTCGACGTCTAGTGGTCCGCCTTTCCACGGTTGGTTTACAGTGGTCTCGTAGTGTCTTAAAGAGTCCTTGGCTATGCCGACTCGGGAACGCTTCGTATGTCATGTGCACTGCCTTGTACATGATGTTGCTGTATGATCGAGCCTGTGTGGGCCCCACCACGAAAACTTCGGACGAAATCTCTATCATATGTTTGTTCCGGCTTATTCTGAAAGCCAATCCTTTGATTTGTTTTAAGTTGTGGTATTCGAGTTGCTTCAATGTCAAGTGTTGATTCCATACCTTATTCTAAGTGGTGTTCTCATATTCCTATGGGTATACTAATCCTTCTTGACCATCGAGTTTGTCATCCCAATTCTTTCCAACCGACGTGCTCTTTTTCAAGTGGATCCGATCATTTTAACATTCGCGAGATCAATTCTCAGTTCTTTGCAACGGTGTTTGCTTCATCTGACCCAAGTAGTCTTTGTTTTTCCCGCCCTCCCCCCCTTATTTTGAAACACTCAGATTTCTTAATCAAGTATCCATCTTATGGATGTGAAGTCTCTTCATTCTTTTCTTCCATGTTCTTAACCGGTGATTTCCCATGAAGATGCTCAACAGTTTCAAGTTCATCATCCTTCGTTGTTGTTTCTTCTCCGGTGGATCCAATTCAAGCTTACAGTGTTGATCATATTCCTTTCCTCGTTTCAAATGTTTTCTCATGTCGGTGCACCTCTTAATCATCCATTTTTCGCCATTCATTTGTATCCGGAGCGCTGAAGATATCTCAGAAAATTCAAGCTTCCATTCTTAATCAGTTTAAACTATTTTGAGGTTGTTATCTCATTCAAGCCATTTAATTCAACCGGTGCAATCTCCATTTCAAGTAATCATTTCAACGGTGTTTCTTTTGAGTGGGCCCTAACCCACAGGTCTTTTCCCAGGATCTTACCCGACTCTTCTAATTTTCCCGGAGTTATTCTCAAATCCTTTTCGAAGTGTGATGTAAGTACGATTTTCATCAGTCAGACGTTTTTCCAAGATCAATTTCAAATTATTTTCGTTGTTGGCTCAACCTCTTCGCTTTTCATTCTCCCGGTGTATCTCAACAATTTTGGTGTTCTTCTCGTCGTCATTCTCAACAATTGAAGACCGAAGAAGTGTTTCTCTTAAATCTTGTCCATTCTCCCGAAGATTCATGTCGCTAGCTTGATGTTATCCGCTCATATCGTTTCAAGTCGTGCAATTATTTTCACCCATCCAGAGTATTTCGGGAGTTGTTTTCCGTCTCAATTATCCGGAGGCCTCCATTTCAGAATATTTCTTCGTTCTAAGATTTCAAATCCGTTCTCCGATTATTCTATATTCGTGCCCCTTCGTTCGTTTACATATTCTTCCGGTGCTTCGTTTAAGTATGCTTCAATCAGCTCACGATCTCTTCTTTAAATTGCATCTTGATTCCCTCACGTATATTCGTGTTTTTCCTATTTTTCCCGGTGAGTCATTCTCCTTCGTCAATCAATTTTGAATTCTAACGGTGGTTCATTCAAGACCCCTTGTCATTTGTAATCATATCGATTAATTCGTTTTTTCCAAATCCTACCGGTGGTTCATGAAGACTTTCCCAAATTTTGCGCTATATCCCCCCTTAATCTTTCCAATGAGAATAAGTGGTATGCAAATCCATGGTTTCTCATCGATTTAATCGATGGAGGATACGCATAACATAATTCTTATTCTTCTTTCTTCAAGTGGTTTTATCTCTTCTTTTCGGAGATTGATCATCCTATCACATTCTCGGTTCAAAGTGTTTTCATCTTTTCTTTTCCGGAGTTCCAAGCTTCTCGCCGATTTCGTCGCGAACCTCCATCCAAATCATCGCAAGGATTTAATCTTATCCCTTTCATCCTTCAATTTTATCTCGTCATTCTTTTGTTACCGGAGTTCATCACGGTGGCTCGTCATGATTTTATTCATTCCTCAAGTGTTCATCAAGATTCTTTTGGAGGAGCTCAAGTATCTTTTCTTCTTGCATCTCGAAGTGCAATTAATTCTCCGTATTCTTTTGAAGTGGAGTTTTTCATTTCTCCATTCTCCTCAGCTATTTAATCTTTTTCGATTGTGGTCGGTTATCACCTCATAATTTTTGAGATGTTATCCATAAGTCCACAACAAGCTTATTCTTTTTGTTGTTGATTTTCTCAACAATTCCGTTCAATGTTTCCTTCTAAGGATGCTCTCTATTTCATTCTTGGCAGAAGTTGTCATTTTCTTCTCCGTTCTTTTCATTCAACTCTTTTAATTCTTTCTGGAGGTTTTGTGTCGTGTCTTCATCAAGTATCATTCCATCCTCTCAAGCTCGTGTTCTATTCCTCCATGTTTCAGCCGGAGTGCTGCCTAAATCCTTTTAGTCTTATTCGTTTCTTATCTCATCTAACCGGAGTGGTTTCAGAGTCTATCTGATTCCGTGAGCATTTGATTCTCATCATTCTAGTCGTTCCTCTCTTCTTCTCGAGTGTTCTTGACTTTGTTCATCCTCACTGTTTTGTTCTTATTTCACCTCATCCTTTTTCTCTTCCGTCTCGGTCCTAAGATCTCGGGACAAGATCTCTTGTTAGTGGAGGAGTGTTGTAACGCCCCGGATCCGATGCGCCAGATGTCTGCCAGTTATTCGCCATCGTTGCCATGTCTTTTGCTTGCGTGTTGCATCTTGCCATGTCCTTTTGAGCATGTTCTAGTGATTTCTGGAGATAGCTCAGTGTTCATGTTTTGTAATGCTTTACCTGTACATCATGCCCATGCCTTTTGTTATCATGTTGAAGTGCTGTAGCATATTGTTTTGATGCTTGCGATAGGCCTAGTTGCTGTTTTGGACAAATTGTTGTTATGTCTTGTTTGGAGTGTATGTGTTGCACCGTTGCTCCGTTCTGAGCATGCTCTATATGAACTTGCTTAGTTTTGCATGTAGTTTCATATTACCTTGTTGGATCCTTGCCTTGAGTGTGTTTGTTTGATGTTTGAATGCATTTTGCATCAATGCCATATTTAATTTGTTTTGCTCATCTCTTCTAGGCCGTAGCTCCGAATCTAATGAACTTTATATGTAACTTGACTAGAATTTCGTGTAGATCATCTTGGTGCAACTTAACTTGCTGTTTAACAACTTGAACATAAGGCTTACTCAGTTCTGGACCAATTTCGAAATTTGCATATGAGGACTTACCGGATTTGTTATATCTTGTTTCCGGCCTCATTTAAACTTGCTTTGATGTGTTGTTCTTGTATGCATCATCTCTTGTCATGAGTAGCTTCATGTAGCCTTGTCATGCATCATTCTTGGTTGAGCATCATGCCTTGTTCATGTGTGGTGTGTTTACTATGTTGTGTGCTTCTTCTCGATAGTTCTCGTTTCGTTCCGATCGTGAGGATTCGTTCGTCTACGATTGGTTCGTCTTCGTGGCTTCATCTTCTTCATGGACTCGTTCTTCTTCCTAGCGGGATTTCAGGCAAGATGACCGTTACCCTGGATCTCATTACTACCATTGCTATGCTAGTTGCTTCGTTCTATCGCTATGCTGCGCTACCTATCACTTGCTCTTCAAGCCTCCCAAATTGCCATGAACATCTAACCTTTGCCACCCTTCCTAGCAAACCGTTGTTTGGCTATGTTAACGCTTTGCTCAGCCCCTCTTATAGCGTTGCTAGTTGCAGGTGAAGATGAAGTTTGCTCCATGTTGGTTTTATGTTTATGTTGGAATATCACAATATCTCTTATTTAATTAATGCATCTATATACTTGGTAAAGGGTGGAAGGCTCGGCCTTATGCCTGGTGTTTTGTTCCACTCTTGCCGCCCTAGTTTCCGTCATACCGGTGTTATGTTCCTTGATTTTGCGTCCCTTACGCGGTTGGGTGATTTATGGGACCCTCTTGACAGTTCGCTTTGAATAAAACTCTTCCAGCAAGGCCCGACCTTTGTTTTACATTTGCCTCACCTAGCCTTTTTCCCTTGGGAGTCGTGCTCTCGAGGGTCATCTATATTTACCCCCCCCCCCCGGGTCAGTGCTCCTTCGAGTGTTGGTCCAACCTGTCAATCGCCGGTGGCCACCAGGGGCAACTCTGGGCTGGCCTACCGGAAGCTTGGACAATCCGGTGTGCCCTGAGAATGAGATATGTGCAGCTCCTATCAGGATTTGTCGGCACATTCGGGCGGCTTTGCTGGTCTTGTTTTACCACTGTCGAAATGTCTTATAACCGGAATTCCGAGACTGATCGGGTCTTCCCGGGAGAAGGAATATCCTTCGTTGACCGTGAGAGCTTATAATGGGCTAAGTTGGGACACCCCTGCAGGGTATAAACTTTCGAGAGCCGTGCCCGCGGTTATGTGGCAGATGTGAATTTGTTAATATCCGGTTGTAGAGAACTTGACACTTGACCTTAACTAAAACGCATCAACCGCGTGTGTAGCCGTGATGGTCTCTTCTCGGCGGAGTCCGGGAAGTGAACACGGTTTATGGGTTATGTTTGACATAAGTAGGAGTTCAGGATCACTTCTTGATCATTGCTAGTTTCACGACCGTTCCGTTGCTTCTCTTCTCGCTCTTATTTGCGTATGTTAGCCACCATACATGCTTAGTCGCTGCTGCAACCTCACCACTTTACCCCCTTTCCTTACCCTTTAAGCTTTGCTAGTCTCGATACCCATGGTAATGGGATTGCTGAGTCCTCGTGGCTCACATATTACTACAACACCAGTTGCAGGTACAGGTTTTGCGATGATCATGACGCGAGAGCGATGTTACTTGTTTTGGAGTTCTTCTTCTGCTTCTTCTTCGATCAGGGGATAGGTTCCAGGTCGGCAGCCTGGGCTAGCAGGGTGGATGTCGTTTGAGCTTCTGTTTGTGTTTCATCCGTAGTTGGATGTTGATCTTATGTATGATGTATTGATGTATTCTTGCGGCATTTGTATGCCTTGTATGTATCCCCATATATTATGTAATGTTGATGTAATGATATCCACCTTGCAAAAGCGTGTCAATATGCGGTTCTATCCTTGGTGGGACCTTCGAGTCTCTTTAGGATAGTATCGCATATTGGGCGTGACAAGTTGGTAATCAGAGCCATCCCCGACTTAGGAGCCCCCTGCTTGATCGAATCGCTGGCGTTGTTGAGTCTAGAACAAAAATGTTTTGAGTCTTAGGATTATATATATCAGAGAGTAGGATTCTTTTTACTCCTCAGTCCCTTCGTCGCTCTGGTGAGGCCTCCTGACGTAGAAGTTTTGACTCTTCTCTCCTCAAATTTCACTAAAAAAAATTTAGGATCACGCAGGTATCTTGGAATCGTTCCGATGGTTTTGTGACGAGAACATTGTTCTTGGTGCCTCCTGACATTTAGGGGTTGTGGCAGTGTCCCGGGGAGTTGAGCTCCGAGGTGTTGTCGTCACAATTTTATCGTTGCAGTTCTGGAATACCTGAGTTTCGCCGACATCGAAAATCTCTTTTATGCAGTTGTTGGTGAGATCACCTCGACGCCACCCAGTACTAGGGCGGGAGTTCGGGAGTATTGCCATAACTCGTATAACGGATGCTTTTCGAAGGTTGAGGTACACGATTTCCGAAGATTTCTTGGTTATGTGTTGACGGATGGATACAGTTGGATCTAGGTATTGTTAGTTTGGGTGATATATTTTGTGTCCCCTGTATCCCCAACACCTGATTGCATAACCAAAAAGTTTCTGGAGTTTATAAGTGGGAATTCAAGTAGCTCCTAGGATATCTTTCCGACAGATGCATGATATGAGATTGGGGTTCGACGTCTAGTGGTCCGCCTTTCCACGGTTGGTTTTACAGTGGTCTCGTAGTGTCTTAAAGAGTCCTTGGCTATGCCGACTCGGGGACGCTTCGTATGTCATGTGCACTGCCTTGTACATGATGGTGCTGTACGATCGAGCCCGTGTGGGCCCCACCACGAAAACTTCGGACGAAATCTCTATCATATGTTTGTTCCGGCTTATTCTGTAAGCCAATCCTTTGTTTTGTTTTAAGTTGTGGTATTCGAGTTGCTTCAATGTCAAGTGTTGATTCCATACCTTATTCTAAGTGGTGTTCTCATATTCCTATGGGGATACTAATCCTTCTTGACCAACGAGTTTGTCATCCCAATTCTTTCCAACCGACGTGCTCTTTTTCAAGTGGATTCGATCATTTTAACATTCGCGAGATCAATTCTCAGTTCTTTGCAACGGTGTTTGCTTCATCCGTCCCAAGTTGTCTTTGTTTTTCCCGCCCTCCCACCCTTTTTCTTGAAACACTCAGATTTCTTAATCAAGTATCCATCTTATGGATGTGAAGTCTCTTCATTCTTTTCCTCCATGTTCTTAAACGGTGATTTCCCATGAAGATGCTCAACAGTTTCAAGTTCATCATCCTTCGTTGTTGTTTCTACTCTGGTGGATCCAATTCAAGCTTACAGTGTTGTAACGCCCACGATGCGGCTATATCTCCCACGTGTCGAGGCACGACTTAGAGGCATAACCGCATTGTGGTTTTGTCGCAAGAAGGGTCATCTTCACACAATCCCATGTAATGAACAAGAATGGGATAAAGAGTTGGCTTACAATCGCCACTTCACACAATACATAAATATAATTCATACATCATCCAAAATACACACATAGACCGACTACGGAAAAGATCCAAATGAAAATAAGATAACCCCAAATGCTAGATCCCTGATCGTCCCAACTGGGCTCCACTTGAGCTGCATTCATCATGTTCACCTTTGCAGACTTTGGATTATGCTTGACCACTGCATTGCTGGAAGATCTGACAGGAGGAGGAGGCGAAAGACTCCTTTGGTTGAAGCACTTGTTAGCATAGTGACCTTTCTGCTGACACTTGTTGCAAGTCACCTCTGAGAGTGGACGGTGATAAGGAGCATTTGACTTTGGAGCTTGATTCTGAGACTTGTTCTGATAGCCAGAGTTGGAAGAGTTGGAAGAACCATGGCCACCTTTGTTCTTCTACTGGTAAGGCTGACGAAACGGAGGAGGAGGAGGCAACCAGAACTTCTGTTGCTTAGCTGCCACAAGTGAGGAAGAAGAAGACTGAACTGCGTCCCTGACTCTCTTCTTAGAAGCCTCACACTTGAGCTGAGCAGCCTCTTGCTTCAGTGCCATGTTATAGAATTGATCAAACTGAGTAGGCTCAACCAGAACGAGAGCTAACTGCAGATCCTCTCTAAGGCCACCTCTGAAGTGATAGATCATGCTCTTTTCATCAGGAACGTCTTGTTTAGCGAAGCGAGCAAGTTTCTGAAACTGGATGTTGTATTGATACACAGACATGTTGCCTTGCTTGAGATTGTGGAACTCCTCACGCTTGCTCTCAACAACACTTTGTGGAATGTGGTGCGCTTTGAAGTCCCGACAGAAGTCAGTCCAAGTGATCGCACGACCTCCTCTGGAATCTTTGTATTGCTAAAACCAATCAGCAGCTTGGTCCTTGAGCTGAAAAGAAGCGAACTTGACATAGTCCTCAGGCCTGACATTGCTACATTCAAAATGCTTGTTGATGTCCACGAGCCAATCATGGGCATCCGTGGCCTCGGCACAGTAGCTGAAAGACTTGGGCTGATTTGCGAGAAACTGGTTGAGTGTAGCGAAGTGAGGCTGATTGTTGCCTTGACCTTGATTTCCTTGATTGCCTTGCCCTTGGGTACGTTCTTGCAAGAGTTGCAGAATCATCTGAGCATTGGCGTCGGTGGCTGCCATGATAGCTTGCCATGCCTCCGGAGGCGGAGGTGGTGGCGGAGGGTTCGCTTGACTCCCTTCATTGCGTTCCGGATTCTGACGCGTTGGCGGAGCCATCCTGAAGAGGGTGACATCCGTTAGCATCTTGATAGACAAATAGATAAGTAGAATCAACGGACAGAAATTGCAACATATAGTCTTCACAATAAACATTCGAACGAGGATGAACGAATGAATTCCATAGTAAAACATCACACTTCCATTAAGTTGAGAAGCCACTTGAAAAAAGATATGGAATCAACATTTGACTTCGAAGCAACTCGAATACCACAATACAAAACAAAACAAAGTATTGGCTTGCAGAATAAGCCGGAACAAACATATGATAGAGATTTCGTCTGAAGTTTTCGTGGTGGGGCCCACACGGGCTCGATTGTACAGCACCATCATGTACAAGGCTGTGCACATGACATACGAAGCGTCCCCGAGTCGGCATAGCCAAGGACTCTTTAAGACACTACGAGACCACTGTAAAACCAACCGTGTACAGGCAGACCACTAGACGTCGAACCCCAATCTCATATCATGCGTCTGTCGAGAAGATATCCTAAGGCTACTAGAATTCCCACTTATAAACTCCCGAAACTTTCTGGTTATGCAATCTGGTGTTGGGGATACAGGGGACACAAAATATATCACCCAAACTAACAATACCTAGATCCAGTTGTATCCATCCGTCAACACATAACCAAGAAACCTTCGGAAATCGTTTACCTCAACCTTCGAAAAACATCCGTTATACGAGTTATGGCAATACTCCCGAACTCCCGCCCCAGTACTGGGTGGCGTCGAGGTGATCTCACCAACAACTGCATAAAAGAGATTTCGATGTCGGCGAAACTCAGGTATTCCAGAACTGCAACGATAAAATTGTGACGACAACACCTCGGAGCTCAACTCCCCGGGACACTGCCACAACCCCTAAATGTCAGGAGGCACCAAGAACAATGTTCTCGTCACAAAACCATCGGAACGATTCCAAGATACCCGCGTGATCCAAAAAAAATTTAGTGAAATTTGAGGAGAAAAGAGTCAAAACTTCTACGTCAGGAGACCTCACCAGAGCGACGAAGGGACTGAGAAGTAAAAAGAATCCTACTCACCGATATATATAATCCTAAGACTCAAAACATTTTTGTTCTAGACTCAACAACGCCAGCGATTCGATCAAGCAGGGGGCTCGTAAGTCGGGGATGGCTCTGATTACCAACTTGTAACGCCCACGATGCGGCTATATCTCCCACGTGTCGAGGCACGACTTAGAGGCATAACCGCATTGTGGTTTTGTCGCAAGAAGGGTCATCTTCACACAATCCCATGTAATGAACAAGAATGGGATAAAGAGTTGGCTTACAATCGCCACTTCACACAATACATAAATATAATTCATACATCATCCAAAATACACACATAGACCGACTACGGTCAAGATCCAAATTAAAATAAGATAACCCCAAAGGCTAGATCCCCCATCGTCCCAACTGGGCTCCACTACTGATCATCAGGAAAAGGCACATAGTAACGACCACGTTCCTCATCGAACTCCCACTTGAGATCGATCCCATCATCTGCACTGGCATCGTCGGCACCTGCAACTGTATTGGTAGAATCTGTGAGTCACGAGGACTCAGCAATCTCACACCCGCGAGATCAAAACTATTTAAGCTTATAGGGAAGGATGGTGTAATGAGGTGGAGCTGCAGCGGCAACAAGCATATATGGTGGCTAACATACGCAAAGAGAGCGAGAAGAGAAGCAACGGAACGGTCGTCATCTAGTAATGACCAAGAAGTGATCCTGAACTCCTACTTACGTCATCCATAACTCAAACCGTGTTCACTTCCCGGACTCCGCCGAGAAGAGACCATCACGGCTACACACACAGTTGATGTATTTTAATTGGGTCAAGTGACAAGTTCTCTACAACCGGACATTAACTAATTCCCATCTGCCTCATAACCGCGGGCACGGCTTTCAAAAGATAATACCCTGCAGGGGTGTCCCAACTTAGCCCATCATAAGCTCTCACGGTCAACGAAGGATAAACCTTCTCCCGGGAAGACCCGATCAGTCTCGGAATCCCGGTTTACAAGACATTTCGACAATGGTAAAACAAGACCAGCAAAGCCGCCCGAATGTGCCGACAAATCCCGATAGGAGCTGCACATATCTCGTTCTCAGGGCACACCGGATGAACACTACGTACAGCTAAAACCAATCCTCGAGTTTCCCCAAGGTGGCGCTGCAAGTGGCTCTAGTTTGGACCAGCACTCAGAGGAACACTGGCCCGGGGGTTTAAATAAAGATGACCCTCGGGCTCGCGAAAACCCGGGGGGAAAGGCTTAGGCGGCAAATGGTAAAACCAAAGTTGGGCCTTGCTGGAGGAGTTTTATTCAAGGCGAACTGTCAAGGGGGTCCCATAAATCACCCAACCGCATAAGGAACGCAAACTCAAGGAACATAATCCCGGTATGACAGAAACTAGGGCGGCAAGAGTGGAACAAAACACCAGGCATAAGGCCGAGCCTTCCACCCTTTACCAAATATATATAGATGCGTTAATTAAATAAGAGATATTGTGATATCCCAACATATCCATGTTCCAACATGGAACAACTTCAACTTCACCTGCAACTAGCAACGCTATAAGAAGGGCTGAGCAAAAGCGGTAACTTAGCCAAACAACGGTTTGCTAGGAAAGGATGGTTAGCGGCTGACATGGCAATATGGGAGACATGATATAGCAAGTGGTAGGTAGCGCAGCATGGCAATAGAACGAACAATTAGCAAAGCAAAGATAGAAGTGATTTCGAGGGGTGGTCATCTTGCCTGCAAGGTTCTCAGAGTTGTCGAAAGCTTGATCCTCGTAAGCGTACTCAACAGGTTCCTCGTTCACGAACTCGTCTCCCGGCTCTACCCAAGACAAGAACACAAACAAACGGAACCACAATCAACCACGAGAAATGCACAAGCAACATGATGCAAAACATGTATGATATGTGAGATATGATATGCGATGCATATGCGTGCTCCGGAAGGAAAATGATGAACAAGGCAGTAACTTGGCAAACCAAGCATGCCACTGGAAAGATGAGATGATTTCGGTCAAAATCGATATAAAGATCACCGGAAACGGATGCACGGTTTGCAAATGGCAAGCAAAACAAGAATGACACGAATCTGCGATTAACAGCATGATAGCACTTAGAATGCAACAAGTAACAAAGCTACAGCACTCCAACATAGCACCAAAGCATATGGAAGTAACCTACAGGAGATGCTTGACAAAAGATGAACACTGAGATACGGCTAGATCACAACATAACAAGCTCAAACAAGCATGGCAAAAGTGCAAAAGATAACAGATTCACAGACTTAGTGAAATTACTGGGCAAGGTAGAAAACAGCATCAGATAGCAATGTTCAGATCACTAAATCAACATGCTACATGAACTTAAAATGGAAAAACAAGGCATGGAAGTATTCTACTAAATGCATATGACAAAAGTCCCTTACTGACCATAAGCCAAAAAGGACCAGAAGATATGATGGCAACCATGTAAACGTAGCAAGTTCCGTTAACAGGTTTCAGACTTAGCAGAAAACAGAGCATGGCAGAAACAGTATTTTGAAGGTATCTTGGTGAGCTTGATTCACTCACCATAAAGTAATTCATGACAAAAAAAGCATACCTACAGCAAGATGGCATGTTTATGAAGCTATCCATGGCAAGAGCAAGTTCATAGCATGTATGAAACAACTACAACAACCTTGGAAAAATTGAATATCATGTTAACAATCTGCCAGGAATATTTTATAGCAAAAGTAGAGCAAGATTGAGTCATGCTACGGCACTCCATAATTGCAAACAAGGGCAGGAATGAATCAATTATAAGAATATCTACAAAACATCCTTACTAAACATCTCCAAAATATGCATGGATCTCTCTGTAGTATCAAGTTTACATGGCAACAAAATAACAGCAGACGAGGACTTAGAAATCACTGTCCCTGAAATCAGAAACATTACGGAGCCAAGTTTTCATGCTTGTGCTAGTCACCACAGAGATCACAAAAATACATGGCATACACCACTGGAAAGATAGCATGGCATACAACAAAACACATGTAGAGCTCATGCCCATAAGATGCACAGATTAAATGATACAAAAATGACAAATCTCCAAGTTCTGCTAAGAACCAGCAGATAACAGCAACTAGCACTCTTGCAACAAAGATTTGGGCATCAAGATGGCCTCTAATGAACATGGTGCAATTGAACAAAATGTAGAGCATCACAAGACGAACAATTTGACATATTACACATGCGACACGGAGCTATGTACAGAGAGTTATGCAATGATGAACATGGGCACTTATCGTAAAAATTCATATGACGGAGAAATCGGGGAACGGGGAAGTCAACGTACGCAGTTGACCCAGATCGGATCGAGGCCGGGGTCGCTCGCCGTGGCCGGAGCTGGGAGAGGAAGGGGCGACGGCGCGGGCCCGGAGGAAGGAGAGGTGGCCGGCGGGCGCAGCGTCAGGCGCGGCGGCGGAGGAGGAGGGCGCTCGGCGCGCGGCGGCGGGCGTCATCGGCGGCGTGGCGGCGGAGCACAGCGGGGCCGGTGCGAGGGCGGCAGCGCGCGGCGGCGGAGCACAGCGGGGCCGGTGCGATGGCGGCGGCGCGCGGCGGCGGAATCCGGCGGCGGGGACGGCAGGGCGGCGCGGGGCCCGGTCGCGGCGCGGGCGGGCCGGCCTCGGGCCGCGGCGGCGCGGGCCGCGCCCGGGTGACGTGGCGGCGGCTGGTTGGGCGAGGAGGCGGCGGCGGACGTGTCCGGCGCTGAGGAAGACGCGTCCGGCGGCGCGGAGGAGATTTTTAGGGTTTCGTCTGCGTTTGTATCTCGGGAGGGATGCCTATTTATAGGTAGAGGGAGCTAGGAGAGTCCAAATGAGGTGCGGTTTTCGCCCACACGAACGTGATCGAACGACCTGCCGCATGGAAGAGAGTTTGGTGGGTTTTGGGCTGGTTTTGAGGGGGTTTTGCTGCAACACACAAATGGACTTTGCGGATGCCCGGTTAACCGTTGGAGTACCAAACGACCTCCAAATGGAACGAAACTTGACCGGTGGTCTACCGGTGGTATACCAAGGCCACTTGACAAACCTCGGTCCATTCCGAGAACGTTTGACACCCGCTCACGAAAGGAAACAAAAGGGGTGCACCGGAGGAGATGGGAGCGCTGGATTGCAAAACGGACAACGGGGAAAAAGCTCGGATGCAAGAGACGAACACGTATGAAAATGCAATGCACATGATGACATGATATGAAATGCATGACATGGACAAAATGCAAAACGAAAGACAAAACCCGACCACGAAGGGAATATCATAACACATAGCCGAAAATGGCAAGAGTTGGAGTTACAAATATTGAAAGTTACATCCGGGGTGTTACAAGTGTTGATCATATTCCTTTCCTCGTTTCAAATGTTTTCTCATGTCGGTGCACCTCTTAATCATCCATTTTTCGCCATTCATTTGTATCCGGAGCGCTGAAGATATCTCAGAAAATTCAAGCTTCCATTCTTAATCAGTTTAAACTATTTTGAGGTTGTTATCTCATTCAAGCCATTTAATTCAACTGGTGCAATCTCCATTTCAAGTAATCATTTCAACGGTGTTTCTTTTGAGTGGGCCCTAACCCATAGGCCTTTTTCCAGGATCTTACCTGACTCTTCTAATTTTCCCGGAGTTATTCTCAAATCCTTTTCGAAGTGTGATGTAAGTACGATTTTCATCAGTCGGACGTTTTTCCAAGATCAATTTCAAATTATTTTCGTTGTTGGCTCAACCTCTTCGCTTTTCATTCTCCCGGTGTATCTCAACAATTTTGGTGTTCTTCTCGTCATCATTCTCAACAATTGAAGACCTAAGAAGTGTTTCTCGTAAATCTTGTCCGTTCTCCCGAAGATTCATGTCGCTAGCTTGATGTTATCCGCTCATATCGTTTCAAGTCGTGCAATTATTTTCACCCATCCAGAGTATTTCAGGAGTTGTTTTCCGTCTCAATTATCCGGAGGCCTCCATTTCAGAATATTTCTTCGTTCTAAGTTTTCAAATCCGTTCTCCAATTATTCTATATTCGTGCCCCTTCGTTCGTTTACATATTCTTCCGGTGCTTCGTTCAAGTATGCTTCAATCAGCTCACGATCTCTTCTTTAAATTGCATCTTGATTCCCTCACGTATATTCGTGCTTTTCCTATTTTTCCCGGTGAGTCATTCTCCTTCGTCAGTCAATTTTGAATTCTAACGGTGGTTCGTTCAAGACCCCTTGTCATTTGTAGTCATATCGATTAATTCGTTTTTTTTCCAAATCCTACCGGTGGTTCATGAAGACTTTCCCAAATTTTGCGCTATATCCCCCCTTAATCTTTCCAACGAGAATAAGTGGTATGCAAATCCATGGTTTCTCATCGATTTAATCGATGGAGGATACCCATAACATAATTCTTATTCTTCTTTCTTCAAGTGGTTTTATCTCTTATTTTCGGAGATTGATCATCCTATCACATACTCGGTTCAAAGTGTTTTCATCTTTTCTTTTCCGGAGTTCCAAGCTTCTCGCCGATTTCGTCGCGAACCTCCATCCAAATCATCGCAAGGATTTAATCTTATCCCTTTCATCCTTCAATTTTATCTCGTCATTCTTTTGTTACCGGAGTTCATCACGGTGGCTCGTCATGATTTTATTCATTCCTCAAGTGTTCATCAAGATTCTTTTGGAGGAGCTCAAGTATCTTTTCTTCTTGCATCTCGAAGTGCAATTAATTCTCTGTATTCTTTTGAAGTGGAGTTTTGCATTTCTCCGTTCTCCTCAGCTATTTAATCTTTTTCAATTGTGGTCGGTTATCACCTCATAATTTTTGAGATGTTATCCATAAGTCCACAACAAGCTTATTCTTTTTGTTGTTGATTTTCTCAACAATTCCGTTCAATGTTTCCTTCTAATGATGCTCTCTATTTCATTCTTGGCACAAGTTGTCATTTTCTTCTCTGTTCTTTTCATTCAACTCTTTTAATTCTTTCTGGAGGTTTTGTGTCGTGTCTTCATCAAGTATCATTCCATCCTCTCAAGCTCGTGTTCTATTCCTCCATGTTTCAGCCGGAGTGCTGCCTAAATCCTTTCAGTCTTATTCGTTTCTTATCTCGTCTAACCGGAGTGGTTTCAGAGTCTATCTGATTCCGTGAGCATTTGATTCTCATCATTCTAGTCGTTCCTCTCTTCTTCTCGAGTGTTCTTGACTTTGTTCATCCTCACTGTTTTATTCTTATTTCACCTCATCCTTTTTCTCTTCCGTCTCGGGCAAGTAACATACTGATGACAAAGGGAACAACGTATGTTGTTATGCGTTCTGGCCGATAAAGATCTTCGTAGAATATGTGGGAGCCAATATGAGCATCCAGGTTCCGCTATTGGTTATTGACCGGAGACGTGTCTCGGTCATGTCTACATAGTTCTCAAACCCGTAGGGTCCGCACGCTTAAAGTTAGATGACGATTTGTATTATGAGTTATGTGATTTGATGTACCGAAGGTAGTTCAGTATCCCGGATGAGATCGGGGACATGACGAGGAGTCTCGAAATGGCCGAGACGTAAAGATCGATATATTGGACAACTATATTCGGACATCGGAAAGATTCCGAGTGATTCGGGTATTTTTCGAAGTACCGGAGAGTTATGGGAATTCGTATTGGGCCATACGGGAAAGGAGAGAAAGGCCTCAAAAGGTGGCCGCTGTGACGCCCGGATAATTAGTCTACAGTAATCCCCCGTTAATGATGCCACATCACCTCTGTCACTGTAGTTAATCTCGGGTTAGTTCAAAAACCGATTCAAAATTTAAATTCAAAATCAAGTCAAACAATTAAAGTTTTCAAAAGTCAAAACTAAAATGTTCTCAATGTGACAAATAAATCATGGATAATATTGGTGGAGAAACCACACTTTTATAAAATGTTTAAATTATCTAACATGAATAAAACAATAGCAAATATAATTATTTAAATGCTTTTAAAATAATAAACAATTTCAAAACTAAATTGTTATAAGTATTAAACTATTGTGGCAGTGGCATAATTTGTAAAATCTATTTAGGTGCCACTTTGGTAATTTACTAAAACTAAAATAAAAGGAAACTAAAAGAAAGCAAAAATAGCAAATAAAAATAAGAAAAGAGAAAGACAAAACAAAACAAAATAAAAAAAAAAGATAAGGACCCCCTCGGCCAACTGGGCCAACAGGCCCAACTGGCCACCCACGCGGCCCAGCTGGCCCACCCCCGGCTGGATAACCCTACCCGTAGCCAAACCCTAACCCCCCACGACCACACACTTCCCCCACTCCCCACGTCGCTCGTTCCCCTCCCCTCTCGTGATCCAGATCGGGATCGACCCGATCTCGTCGCCCGACGCCGTTCGTCGCCGCCCGGAGCACGACCTCGCCGGACGCCATCGCCGGCCTGCTTCCTCTACGCGCGACGTCCCCGACCTCCACCTCGCGCCCCGCTGCCACTCCCCTACCGGCCCCGTGAGCACGCCCCGCGCCCCTCCACTCTCTCCCCTGTCTCCCACGCGCTCGCCGCGGCCCGTGCGCGCCCGCGCACAGATCGCCCCGGTGACCTCCGCTCGCCCACGCATCCCACTGCCGCTGCTCACCCCGCTCCAGCCTCCTCCGCCGTGCGCACGCGCGCTCACCGCGCCCACTCGTGGTTCGGCCAGCCTCCCTCGCTCGTCCCTGCCGGCGCCCTGCCTCGTCCTTGCCCGCGTCCGCGTCCCACCGCGCGAGCCGCGCCCGCCGCTACCTCCTGCTCGCCTGGCGACGCCCGCGTGTGCTCTCCCGCGTGTGGCCGCGCCCGTTGTCGCCGGCAGCCAGGCCGCCGCGTCCGCCACACTCATGGCCGCTCGCCCGCCCCGCTCCGACCTTCCCCGCGCGCACACGCAAGCGCCGCCCCCCTCTCGCGCCTACCTTTGCTGGCGCCGCCCGCTGCAGCCAACCGCCATCGTCGCGCCGACCGCCCCCGCCACTGCTGCCCCGCGCCGCTCCTCCCCCGCTTGGCCTCGCCCGCCGGCCGCCGGCACCCAGCCACCCGCGGGCCCTGCTACCTTCGCCGCGGCCGGCGCCCTCCCCTGTCTGGCGCCCGGTTGGGTTCGGCCACGCCCAGGCACCCGCACCCGTATGCCCGTGCCTGCCCCGATATGCCCCCTGGGCCTATGACACGGGGGCCCCACGCACCCTTTTCTAAAAAAAGATAAATAATAATAATAATAAATTTAATTAATTAATTAACTAAGTTAATTAACTTAATTAATCCTCTTTAGTTAACCTAATTAATTAGTTAGTTTAATTAAACCGTAATTAGGTTAGCTAAATCCTAATTAACTAAACAGTCAATGACGAATGGGACCCACACATCAGCTGACCAGTCAACTCCTCTGTTGACTGCTGACGTCATGCTGACGTCAGCGTGCACTGTTCTGGATAATGTTGTTTTAAAATAATTAAATAAATCCTAAAATAAATCTTTTAAAATTAATATAAATTAAACCATAGCTCGGATGGAAAAACTTTGTACATGAAAGTTGCTCAGAACGACGAGACGAATCCGGATACGCAGCCCGTACGCCCGCCACACATCCCTAGCATAGCAAACACGCAACTTTCCCCCTCCGGTTCATCTGTCCGAAAACGCGAAACACGGGAATACTTTCCCGGATGTTTCCCCCCTTTCCCAGTACCACCTCCTACCGTGTTAGGGCACACCTAGCACCGCGCATTGACATGTCTTCCATCGTCATGCTTATGTTTGCATTATATTTATTGTTTCTTCCCCCTCTTCTCCGGTAGACTACGAGACCGACGCCGTTGCTGGTGCCCCGACCGACTACGCTGTTGACGACCCCTCCTTCTTGCCAGAGCAATCAGGCAAGCCCCCCCTTGATCACCAGATATCGCATATTCTTCTCTATACTGCTTGCATTAGAGTAGTGTAGCATGTTGGTGATTTCGGTTAATCCTATTCTGTTGCATAGCCTGTCATTGTTGCTACAGTTGTTACCCTTACCTGCTATCCTACTGCTTAGTATAGGATGCTAGTGTTCCATCAGTGGCCTTACACTCTTGTCCGTCTGCCATGCTATACTACTAGGCCGTGATCACTTCAGGAGGTGATCACGGGTATATACTATATACTTTATATACATGACACATGTGGTGACTAAAGTCGGGTCGGCTCGTTGAGTACCCGCAAGTGATTCTGATGAGAGGGCTGAAAGGACAGGTGGCTCCATCCCGGTAGAGGTGGGCCTGGGTTCCTGATGGCCCCCGACTGTTACTTTGTGGCGGAGCGACAAGGCAGGTTGAGACCACCTAGGAGAGAGGTGGGCCTGGCCCTGGACGGCGTCCGCGGTTACTTCAACATAACACGCTTAACGAGTTCTTGGTATTTGATCTGAGTCTGGCCATTTGGTCTATACGCACTAACCAGCTACGCGGGAACAGTTATGGGCACTCGACGTCATGGTATCAGCCGAAGCCTTCGTGCCGTCAGCGACTGAGTGGCGCGCGCCGGATTGGACTGGAACGCCACTAGGCTAGGTCTGCTTCCGGCCGCGTTCGCAACGTGCAGGTGTGCAATGGGTGATGGGCCCAGACCCCTGCGCCATAGGATTTAGACCGGCGTGCTGACCTCTCTGTTGTGCCTAGGTGGGGCTGCGACGTGTTGATCTTCCGCGGCCGGGCATGACCCAGAAAAGTGTGTCCGGCCAAATGGGATCGAGCGTGTTGGGTTATGTGGTGCACCCCTGCAGGGAAGTTTATCTATTCGAATAGCCGTGTCCCTCGGTAAAAGGACGACCCGGAGTTGTACCTTGACCTTATGACAACTAGAACCGGATACTTAATCAAACACACCCTTCCAAGTGCCAGATACAACCCGGTGATCGCTCTCTAACAGGGCGACGAGGAGGGGATCGCCGGGTAGGATTATGCTATGCGATGCTACCTGGAGGACTTCAATCTACTCTCTTCTACATGCTGCAAGATGGAGATGGCCAGAAGCGTAGTCTTCGACAGGACTAGCTATCCCCCTCTTATTCTGGCATTCTGTAGTTCAGTCCACTGATATGCCCCTTTACACATATACCCATGCATATGTAGTGTAGCTCCTTGCTTGCGAGTACTTTGGATGAGTACTCACGGTTGCTTTCCTTCCTCTATTCCCCTTTCCTTTCTACCTGGTTGTCGCAACCAGATGTTGGAGCCCAGGAGCCAGACGCCACCGTCGACGACGACTCCTACTACACTGGAGGTGCCTACTACTACGTGCAGCCCGCTGACGACGACCAGGAGTAGTTAGGAGGATCCCAGGCAGGAGGCATGCGCCTCTTTCGATCTGTATCCCAGTTTGTGCTAGCCTTCTTAAGGCAAACTTGTTTAACTTATGTCTGTACTCAGATATTGTTGCTTCCGCTGACTTGTCTATGATCAAGCACTTGTATTCGAGCCCTCGAGGCCCCTGGCTTGTATTATGATGCTGGTATGACTTATTTATGTTTTAGAGTTGTGTTGTGATATCTTCCCGTGAGTCCCTGATCTTGATCGTACACATTTGCGTGCATGATTAGTGTACGGTCAAATCGGGGGCGTCACAGCCGCACCCCTCCCCATGGTCTGGTCCGAATTGGACTAGGGAAGGGGGGCTCCCCCTTCCTTCCTTCTCCTTTTCCCTTCCCCTTTTCCTATTCCATGTGGGAGGAGGAATCCTACTAGGACTAGGGAGTCCTAGTAGGAATCCACGCTTCTGGCGCGCCCTAGGGGCTGGCCGGCCTCCCCTCCTCCATCCTTTATATACGGGGGCAGGGGGGCACCTCTAGACACAAGTTGATCTGTTGATCTATTCCAGCCGTGTGCGGTGCCCCCTCCACCATATTCCACCTCGGTCATATCGTAGCGGTGCTTAGGCGAAGCCCTGCGTCGGTAGCAACATCATCACTGTCACCACGCCGTCGTGCTGACGGAACTCTCCCGTGAAGCTCTGCTGGATCGGAGTTCGCGGGACGTCATCGAGCTGAACGTGTGCTGAACTCGAAGGTGCCGTATGTTCGGTACTTGGGTCGGTCGGATCGTGAAGACGTACGACTACATCAACCGCGTTGTGCTAACGCTTCCGCTTTCGGTTTACGAGGGTACATGGACAACACTCTCCCCTCTCGTTGCTATGCATCACCATGATCCTGTGTGTGCGTAGGAATTTTTTTGAAATTACTACGTTACCCAACACAACACACAATCGAACAACACATCTACTACTTTTTTGTGTTCATCTATCCCCTATCCTTGTATTTTTCTTCTCGTTCTTCGTTGTTCTTCAACAATGGAGGGCTACGAATCAACGAGGATCTAGGGGCGGTCAGGTCGACCTAGGGTAGCCCATAGCCGCCGCGGGCCCTGACGGGGTCCCTCCCGGGCGTGTGGGGTTTTGGGTGTACAAAAGCGCTCGTCGGATTGCTTGCTTACCGTGCTTTCGGTCGGGTCTCCTTTGACGTGAGCTGCGGTGCATCACCCCCGGCGTCCAGGGTACACGATGATGTGTTCGTGTGCGAACACTTTGTTGCAATCCATGATAATTTCACCCAATGCTTATGAACGAAATAAAGCTTTTACTAGACATATGGTAGAAGCGACGATGAAAGCTTTAGAAGAAAAGTTGGAATTAGAGATTTCAATTCCTAGAAAATTATATGATGAATGGGAACCTACCATTAAAGTCAAGATTAAAAATTATGAGTGTTTTGCTTTATGTGATTCGGGTGCTAGTGTTTCCACAATTCCGAAATCTCTATGTGATGTGCTTGGTTTTACCAATATTGAAAAATATTCTCTTAATTTGCACTTGGCGGATTCTAGTATTAAAAAGCCTTTGGGGAGAATTAGTGATATTCTTATTCTTGCAAATAGGAATTATGTGCCCATATTTTAGTGTTCTTCATATTGATTGCAATCCGTCTTGTCCCATCATACTTGGTAGACCGTTTTTATGAACTATAGGTGTCGTGATTGATATGAAAGAAGGGAATATTAAATTTCAATTTCCTCTAAGAAAGGGTATGGAACACTTCCCTAGAACAAGAATTAAGCCACCATATGAATCAATCATGAGGCCAACCTATGGACCAAAAACCAAAGATGATAATACTTGAATCTTTGCATTATGCCTAGCTAAGGGCATAAAACAATAGCGCTTGTTGGGAGGCAACCCAATGAATAAAATTTATTTTTACCTTTTTCTTTCTGTTCTTGAGTGTTTGCACAATTATGCTACTGTTATGATTGTGTTTTTTATGTTTTAATTAGAGTTTGTGCCAAGTAAAGCCTTTAGGATCATGTTGGGTGATAGCTGATTTGATCTTGTTGAAAAATAAAAACTTTTGCATCCACTAACAGAATTGTTAAAATTCACAGAAGCGACGAAAAATTCTGATTTTTTACACAAGATTTATATACAAATTGCCTCTGTTGTCCTAATTTTTCATAATTTTGGAGTTACAGAAGTATCAGTAAAATTCGAGTCTTTACAGACTGTTCTGTTTTTGATAGATTCTATTCCGTTGCATTGTGTTCTTATTTTGATGAATCTATGGATTGTATTGGGGGGTATAACCCATGGTAAAGTTAGAATACAGTAGGTATAATGCAACAACAAAATATGGATGGGTTTGCAAGAGTACTTAAAGAAAAGATTGGTTTTCTTATACTAACGGATCTCGGGAAGGTTTTGTTAAGTTTTGTGTGATTGAAGTTTTCAAGTTTTGGGTGAGATCACGATGGATGAAGGAATAAGGAGTGAAAAGAGCCTAAGCTTGGGGATTTAGTGTTTTCAAGTTTTGGGTGAGATCACGATGGATGAAGGAATAAGGAGTTCTAAAATGAATTATAACTATAAATTCAGAGGTAATATGTCGATGAAAAATTACCATAACTTTTACAAATTTTTCAACACATATTTTAACCTCATTAATTTGTTGGTCATTAGGCCGTAGTAATTCTTGCATCGATTCGCAACAACATGCAATCGAGTAAGTATCCTTGTGATCAACTTTTAACCACAATTCCCGAAGAATTTAGTGTTTAACAATTTAATCACAGTTCTCAAGAATCACACATTACTTGACCGACTTTCTCAACATCTTGTAACTTGCACGACATTCATACCTGAGCTAGACATTCCAGTCTTCTTTTCTTTCCGCCTCTAAACTTCTTATAGTTCTACTTTCAATATTTCTCCCACTCAATAGAAGAATCATTTAACTTTTAAGAGTGGCATGAGCCCCGAACTTCCCTAGGTATCTAAGTATCATTACATCATCTGGTTTTGTTCTTTCTCTTTAAGTTCTCACCATCAACTCATGACTGGTGTTCTTCTGGATCATACACACTTTAGTCTCAAACATAGTTGAACGCTTCACTAGAACTTGCAAACAAAACACTTCTTTAGATATCATATACCTTATAATCTTCGTTTGTTTCTGAAAATAATTTTCAGTTCCAAGAATATCACATAACTATCCCAGACATTTTGAAGTTCGGGTTTCTTGGAAGCAAGCAGACCGTAATGTAATTCTTAGCCTTTTGGACCGAAAGACATAAGTCTCGTCATCCATAGCATTAGCAGGAGAGCATTGCAAGAATGCAGTAGGAAAAAATTCCTTCTTGGAACTTTTAGAGGATAATCCTTTCAATCATAAATGATTCAACTAGATAAACAATTGTCAATCAATTTTGCAACAAGGGTGGAACTGTGAGCCATAATTCTACAACTATAATACAAACTACACATAGACATTGTTCATAATTAATTTGCACTAGTGACTAAACTAAATTAATACATAATTGTGCTCTTACTCAAATCAACATCTCTCATAATTGATAGTGAGTGATTCAAGATCCAAATCTAGTTATCAGCCATTGATGTGGACATCACTAATGATGAGAATTTTGAACGGTGGGCAAACTATGGCCGATCATATCACCATATGACTCTTGTTCATCTTTTGATGCTTTGTGCTTCGAGCTCAAAACAGTTCTTCTGGAACTTCAAGATAACAGAGTGCTATCTGCACACATGGTCTGACCATCTCCGTCTTACATCTCTCATCTCGTTTGAACTCATGTGGACATGACGTACTCCGAGATGTCAGAATGTCGTAGACGGTTGCAACACTAGGAAGAGCACCTTTAACTTGATATTTACTATGAGAGATCACCCTAATAATTGACTACTGCATAATCAAATGGTGCAAACAACAAAGGGATAAACATCTCAGGCAATTCATAACATCATGATATGGTATAGCCCTGTGCGCCGGGAATTTCCATGACCATCTTCAATATCCAGTTGAAGCATCATGACGGCCAATATTTCGTTGCCGTGGTAACCTTTTCAAAAACGTCGCCGTGGCAGCAATTTCAGAAAATGTTGTCGTGGCTACTGTTTCAAAAAACGTCGTTGTGGCACCAAATTCAGAAATTTCGGCGTGGAACGAAATTATAGCTCCTCGTCCCGCGCCTAGCACACCTTCTCCTTGTCGGGGTCCTCCGTGTATGGTTGCCATCGTCACCTATAACATGTAGGCTATCTCTATGATATTTGCATTGATGTGGCAATCTCGTGGCTCCAGCCATTGTGTTGTGACACACATGCCACTTAACATTACAACATATAACCATCTCATACATAAACTCATTATCATGACGAAGGCTATACCACATCACATGCATACCCTGCAAAACCAAGTTAGACGTCCTCTAATCGGTTTTAGCAAAACTTTAGTTACGCGGTCAACTAGTTTTAACAAGTAATACTAGCTACCTACATCCACAATTTAGGCGATGATTCTTGATGCTAGATTAAGTTTTGGGGTGTGTTAAAGAAGAGACTTAATCAAAATTCTTGTACCCCACACTAAACTTCGTCTACTACGCGTGACCCCCTAGAAGATCATCCATCTTCGGCACCCTCTTATGTACGCGGTGCTTCACTATTCTCAACTATGGTGAAGCCCAAGGAACTGTTAGCAGATCATCGACAACCAGAGCCGATCGATTGTCAAAACCTTGTAAAAAGAGACACCA
Organism: Triticum aestivum; assembly: GCF_018294505.1. Lineage (NCBI taxonomy): Eukaryota > Viridiplantae > Streptophyta > Magnoliopsida > Poales > Poaceae > Triticum > Triticum aestivum. Next base: position 247,582,702 of record NC_057799.1, read on the forward strand.
TGTTGTCGATGAATTGAACTAAATCAACACTCGAGGGAAGCATATTGTAATGACCGCATCTTGGGCGCTACACATAGCAAGAACATCAACCCTCACAATAACATGTGATCTAGATTGCAACCTATACCTACTCATATAACTGCTCATGATGCCAATGTTGGGAAACGTAGTAGAAAACAAAAAAAGTCGTGCATGCGCACACCCAAGATCAATATGAAGATGCATAACAGGTTAGGATCACGATCGTTACCGTCACCGAGTTGCAGTGGAAGAAGAATGTGTCAGTGTACATCGTACTTGGAGTCCCTCGAACCATCGATGAACGATCCTCGCACCGCTCATGAACAGTCCCTCGAACCGAAGACCGAAAGCACGATCTCTCTATTTGGTTGCAAGCGTACAACCTTCATGACCCGACACCTCTTTGCCATCCAAAGCTAATCATCACCGGAGAATTAGAAGGAGGATATTGGAACCACATGGGGCTTCTAATTATTAGGACAAGAGGATTAGCCTAGCTCTAATTAGTCAACTAGGACTAGCTAGAACTAGAACTAGAAGAGCTAGAGGAGGCTCTAAAACTTATATGACAAACGAGCACAAATCCTCAAGTATATATAGGTTAGAGAGGAGAGGGAGGACTGCCACCAAGGAGGGAAAGCCTCCTTGGGGCGCCGATCAAGGGGGAGGAGGAGTTGGACTCCTCCCCCACTCGTATTCAGCCTCCTTCCTTAGGGAAGGGAGGTGCCTTCCCACTTGGACCTTTGTGACCCAAGTTGCCTTCCACCTCTTGGCCTTTTTAGGCCTGTTGATATAAAATTAAATATAAAATTGTTCTAAATACTTTTAGATCATTTTATGTATAATTTAACATCCCCGAAAACATTTTCCACCTATATATATCGGTAATACCCGGTATTACCCGATATTCACCGAAACCCTTCTGGTGACCCCAAAATGCTTCCGATCCTCTTGGAACTATTCCGAACATTAATGAAACAGTTACACAAATATATATCATCACTCCCATCCTACTAACACTCAACAAATCGTGATTTCCTTAAGCTTGTGACTCCATAGGTTCGGCAACTCAAAGACATGAATGAAACCATTTGCGCAATGACCGACAGCGGGACCGTGGACGTCCATATCGATCCCTACGAGCGCACAAATGATATTCGAGTGAACCTTTGGTTATCATGTGATGTTCCCTTTGCTTCGGATACTTCACAAAACGCGGGATGCATTGGTATCCTCCTGAGTCATCACTACGCCCACTATACAGAAATCCTCGTTACTGGTTTTGTTCTTCTTTCTCGTTATTGTGTTCCGGGATCCTCGTGACGTAGTCACTTATGTCTGGCCAGACGATGATGGATGCCATCACATCGAGAGGGCCCTAAGAATATCTCTTCATCGTTAGAGGAGCAAATCCCACTCCTAAGCTATCCGACCACTTGTCAAACTTTACAATGAGTATGTAAGTTGTCGTTATGATCACAATGTTACAGGTGACGTTTGAGCAACCCCAAAGTCCACCATACGGTAAAATGTGACCACGATGCTCTCATGGTCTAAGGAGCAAAATCACATGTTAACACTCCATGTTATTACAATTGATTACAGACGATATTATCTCAATTCATAACAAACAAGTTTGGGTTGATTCAATATGATCATTCTTCCAACGTCATAATCTCAATATTGTTTTTAGGACAATCGTTACACTTAATGATATCCTAAGATCCGGAAAACATGATCAGCAACAATACTTGAGCTAGTCCTAGAGGCAAGACTAGGAACCTTTTATTTAACCGCTTATCATTCCGCACGTGCATATGAGTTTTGCATTGAATCGCGTATTCCATGATTATAGCAGTTATAGCATAGAATACAAACTATATAATTATGAATATGGAAATATAATAATACAAATATTATTGCCTTTAGGGAATATTTCAAACACTAGCAACGACTACAAGCATTGAATTGAGCCGAAGGCGCACCGCCATCATCGCCCCTCCATTACCGATCGAGGAAATCTTGTTGTAGTAAACAAACGAGAGGTCATGGTGCTAAAGCCCACAAGACCAGTGCACCAGAGCCGCAACCATCATCGATGAATAGAATTGCAGATCGAAGGATCAAACCTCTAAACACTCAAACGATTATCGGATCCATCGAAGACCAACATTGAACGAATCCCGTGAGATTCACGGAGACACCCCAATAATGAGCGACCACCAACATTGGAGCGCCCCTCCAGCGAAGTACTGGTTTTCTATGAGAGGCCTCCCCCAATGAACGTTTTCGTTCACCACCAGGAGCCCCGCGCGAACTACTTTTACCAGGGCTTTAGGCCCATTTAGCATTACCTTGTACAAAAATAATAATTAAAAAAGAAGATTTGCTATGATGTATGCAAGACATCGTTTTGAATAGCTAAACAAACACAAAATTGCCATGATGTACATAACAAAAGCATAAACAAAAATCGTCGTGCTCTAAAAATAAATAAAAAATTTCATAATGGACTATAGAACACATACTAAAAATTGCCATGGTAGCCTACCAAAAAACACAACATGGTAAAAAGGACATGGTAAATCTAGAAAAGAAACCAACAAAAAAATACCATGGTCCAGAAATGCAAGAAGAAAGACCATACATGAAAAAACTGCATATTAAACAAAGAAGGGTACTCACTCTGTAAACTAATATAAGATCATTTAGATCACTTTTTGTGAACAGAGAGAGTACAAGGAATTTTCCATGCTTTATATCTTCGTTTAAAAAAATAAATAATCCGCACACAAGAAATTTTCAATATAAAAATTTAATAAAATTGCCATGCCATTAAAAGAAAAAATGCCATGTTACTAAAAATAAAATGGCCATGCTCTTAATAATAAAATCCCGTGTTATTATTCTTGTTTGCCATGCTCTTAATAATAAAATCCCCATGTTATTAAAAAATACACGCTCTTAATAATAAAATTGCCATGTTATTGAAAATAAAAATTGTCATGTGAGAAAGTAGAAAAACATTTCCCAAATTGCCATGAATAAAGTGATAAAAATTCCTAAAGTTTGCCACAGGAGCGTTAGAAAATAAAACTAAAATTGTCATGTTTGAAAGACAAAAAATGTTATGCATTTTCCATAGGACAAGAGAAAGAATTAAAAAAAATCATGTGTACAAAACAATTTGAACATTACAAGAAACACTGCTGATGCTTTAAGTGTCTTTTTTCTTGTTCTTTTTGAGGTAGATGTTTAATGTTTTGACTTAAATATAAGGGAAAATGTGACGCCCCAAGACCGACGCTCCAGATGCCTTCCATGGATTCCGAGATTCGTCGTGTGATTTGTTTTGTTCGTTGCATTCATCTTTGCATCATGTGCATTGCATCGTGTCATCTTGCCCCCCTTTTAAGAAAAACTCAGCTAAAGAAATTGCATGGATCTTTAATCCATTTAAATCGATGGAAATCACATGGTGATTTCTCTTTATAACATATCCTCCCAATATTTAGGGAGCTACTAGAAATATTCCAATGATTTGGAAACTACCCATGAACTCACTTGCAATTTAATTACATGCCTCTTTTGCTTCAAGTTTCACCTCCAAACTTTGCCAATAATTCTCATCTCTTTTATTGAGGCTCCTCCAAAATTCTCAACATTTTGGCCACTCCTAAACCTTGTCCTAGTTCAAACCATTTGAATTAAATTCAAATGAGTTTGAATTTAACTCTTGCATTCGTGCCAACTTCTATTTTCTTGGATCAAGCTCATTTTTGTGAGTCCAGGAAAATTATCCGCGTGTCAAACTTCTTCCCCTAACCTCTCTTTCTTTCCTTTCTTATCTCTGTTTTGTTTTTTATTTTCTTTAGAGTGAGAGGGAGAGAGAGAGCCCAGCCCAGCTGCAACCTATGCCCAGGCCGGCCCATGTCCTCCCAGCAGCCCAGCAGGCCATTTAGGTCCATCCGCTAGGCCCAGCCACCCTCTCCTCTTAACCCTAGATCGAAGGGAGAGCCCTGCTCGATCCCCTCTTCCCTCGATGTGCCGTCAGAGAGAGAGACCAGCGCTGCTCCCTCGTCCCGTTCCCCTTTGCCTCCTCCTCGTCGCTGGAGTCCAGCCACCCGACCAGCAGGAGGCCGCTGCCACCATGAACACCCGCAGGAGCGCCAACGCCACCCGGCCGCCGTCCCGCGCCCAAGCTCCTCCGCCCCGAGCCTTCGTTCGCGCTGTCGTTTGCCCGGATCCGACGCCGGCCGACCGGATCCACCCGTCTTCGCTGTTCCCGGCGTTGTCGGAGCCATGCTTCAAGTCCTCGCCGTCAAGCTCCACGCCGCTCGCCAACCTCCTCCTCTCCGCCCCCTCCTCTGCTCCACCTCCTTAGCACCGAGGGTCGCCCCTCCGTCGTTTGCCCCGGGCGCCTCCGACCTTCCTCGCGCCCGATCTGCTCCAAGCGCCACCGGCCAAGTTCCTCGACCTCCGCGCCGTCCCGGAGTCCCTCGCCCACCGCTGCATGGTCCAGTCGTTGCTTCTCCCAGCTGCGCCTGTACGTCGATGCCAAGTTCCGTTGCCTGCTCGCCGCCATCGCCCTAGCAGGAGCTCCGCCTCCCCTGCTTCATGCCAAGGCCAACGCCGGCCACTTCTTCCTACCGCTGCTCGGCCATGCCCCAACGACCAGCAGCTTGAGCTACCTCCACGCACCTCTTGTGACCTCCCGAGGCAGGGCCTTCTTTAGTCCCTCGATGCCCCTTCAGTTCAGCAAGACCGGCAAGTTCGACTACATCACCGAGATGTCAAGTACACGACGAACCTCGAAGATTTTGGACGTGCCAAGTTCCCCTTCAAATATGAAGGACTACATCTGATGCGGATTTCGCCAAGTACCCCCTGGAGGCCACATTGACGCAAGTACCTCTACCGCCGTGTTCGGAATCGTTAAACCATCTTGGATTTCGCAGAGTGCCACTACGCTCGAAGGGACTCGGGTTCGACAAGTACCCTGACAACGTGTGTACCACTACCGTCGACTCCGTGAACGTCAAGTTCCTCTACGAAACGTGTACCACTACTTCCACTACCGTTGCGAGAACGTCTACTTCCCTCAACGAACTTGATCCGTTCCGAAAATGCACGTTTCGAAGGTATAACCCCGAGAAGACGCCCGTGAACGAATGCATGTGTGTTGTATGAGATGCTCGTATTTGCATCGTGTCCGAGTTGTCATTCCACGTTCCTCCTCGTTTGCCATGTGGTCGACCCGTGGAAACCCGGTAACCGGGATCACCCCACCATCTTTTGCATGTTCTGTTCATCCACACTTTCTTTTGCACCGACATCTCGACGAGTTATCGGATCATCGAAATGTTGCCGTGGCATCATTTTCGTTGTTGTTGTCGTGGCACCCCTTTCGTTCCACCATGGTGACAAATGCTTCATAACATGCTCTTGTCAACATTTTCATTAAAATTGCATAAAACTTGTATAAGTCATCCGCATCATGTTAACAACATTTAAAATGTTTAAAATTGTTGTTTGCATTAAATTGCTAAATGCATATGGGGATTTTCCGGAATTGATGTTTGGTATTTCCGGCCTCCTTTAAACTTGCCTAAATAGTTAATTTAATTATGTTCCACCTCTTGCCATGTTTGACCACATTTAATATTGTTGGGTACATAAACGGGAGAGAACTAAATAAATGAATGTGGTGTTTCGTCAATATGCAACCCGTTACATATTGAGCTCCACTTAACTTGTAGTATTATTTGTTGCACTTTGCCATGCCATGCCTCTTTAAACCGGACATGCATCATACTTGATTGTGCATCATGCCATGTTTATGTGATGGTTGTTTACCATGTTGCTTGCTTCTTTCCGGTCATGCTCCTTCTTGATAGTTCCGGTAACGTTGCGATTGTGAGGATTCGTTCGACTACAATGGTTCGTCTACTTCATGGATTCGATCTTCTTCCTAACGGGATTTCAGGCAAGATGACCGTCACCTTGGATCTCACTACTATCTTTGCTATGTTAGTTATCTCGATGCTATCGCTATGTCGCGCTACCTACCACTTGTTTATCAAGCCTCCCAAATTGCCATGATAGCCTCTAACCTTTTCACCCTTCCTAGCAAACTGTTGTTTGGCTATATTACCGCTTTGCTCAGCCCCTTTTATAGCATTGCTCAGTTGCAGGTTGTTCCATGTTGGGACATGGATATCATGGGATATCACAATATCTCTTATTTTAATTAATGCATCTATATACTTGGTAAAGGGTGGAAGGCTCGGCCTTATGCCTGGTGTTTTGTTCCACTCTTGCCGCCCTAGTTTCCATCATACCGATGTAATGTTCCTTGATTTTGCATCCCTAACACGGTGAGGGTTTATGGGCCCCTCTTGACAGTTCGCTTTGAATAAAACTCTTCCAGCAAGGCCCAACATTGGTTTTACTATTTGCCCAACTTAATAACTAAACCTGATAATTAATTAATTAGCATAGGGGGTCGCGTCCCCGAGGATTCTTTTGTACATACAGGGGGCCAGTGCTGGTCCAAACTAGAGTCGTGTGCGGCTTCCCCCGGGGCAACTCGGGTCTCAGTTGCTATACGCTGCGCTCATCCGGACGTGGCCTGAGACGAGATACGCACGGCTACTATCAGGGTGTTGGCACGCCGGGAGGTCTTGCTGGATTAGTTTTACCATTGTCGAAATGTCTTGTGCACCGGGATTCCGAGTCTGATTGGAGGGTCCCGCGATGGAGGATTGTCTCCGCGGATCGTGAGCTTGTCATGGGTTAAGTTGGGACACCCCTGCAGGGTTTAAACTTTCAAAAGCCGTGCCCGCGGTTATGTGGCAGATGGGAATTTGTTAATATCCGGTTGTAGAGGACTTGAAGTAAACTCAATTAAAATACACCAACCGCGTTGCGTAACCGTGATTGTCTCTTTTCGGGGAAGTTCGAGAGGAGAACACGGTTGGGTTGTGTTTGAAGGTAAGTTGTTCAGGATCACTTCTTGATCATTACTAGTTTGCGACCATTTGCGTAGTTTCTCATCTTACTCTTGTACTCGTGAGTTAGCCACCATACATTGCTTAGTCACTGCTGCAACCTCACCACCTTACCCCTTCCTTACCCATTAAGCTTTGCTAGTCTTGATACCCATGGTAATGGGATTGCTGAGTCCTCGTGGCTCACAGATTACTACACCAACAGTTGCAGGTACAGGTAATGCGATGATCATGACGCGAGAGCGATGTTTGCCCGTTTTGAGTTCTTCTTCTTCTTCGTCGATCTTGGGTTAGGTTCCTGGTCGGCAGCCTGGGATAGCAGGGTGGATGTCATTTGAGCTTTTGTTTGTGTTTCATCCGTAGCCGGATGTTGTTCTATGTATGATGTATTGATGTATTCGTGCGGCATTTGTATGCCTTGTATGTATCCCCATATATTATGTAATGGATCGATGTAATGATATCCACCTTGCAAAAGTGTGTTAATATGCGATTCTATCCTTGGTGGGACCTTCGAGTCCCTTTAGGATAGTGTCGCATATTGGGCGTGACAAGTTGGTATCAGAGCCTCGACCGACCATAGGAGCCCCCTTGATTGTTCTTAGTTGGCCGTTGTTGAGTCTAGAAGAAAACTATTTTGAGTCTTAGGATTATATATATCGGAGAGTAGGATTCTTTTTACTCCTTAGCCCCCTTCGTCGCTCTAGTGAGGACTCCTGACGTAGATGTTTTTGACTTTCCTCTCCTCATTTTCACTAAATATTTTTTAGGATCACGCGGGTATCTTGGGATCGTTCTGATATTCTTGTGACGAGAACATTGTTCTTGGTGTCTCTTGACATTTAGGGGTTGTGGCGGTGTCCCGGGGAGTTGAGCTCCGAGGTGTTGTCGTCACAATTTTATCGTTGCAGTTCCGGTATACCTGAGCTTTGCCGACATCGAAAATCTCTTATATGCAGTTAGTGGTGAGATAACCTCGACGCCACCCAGTACTGGGGCGGGAGTTCGGGAGTATTGCCACAACTCGTATATCGGATGCTTTTCGAAGGTCGAGGTACACGATTTCCGGAGTTTTCTTGGTTATGTGTTGACGGATGGATACAGTTGGAGCATAGGGCTTGTTAGTTGTGTGATATATATTGTGCCTCCCTGTATCCTCAACACCAGATTGCATAATCAGAAAGTTTCGGGAGTTTTTAGGTGGGAATTCAAGTATCTCGTAGGATATCTTTCCAACAGACACATGATATGATATGGGGTCTATCATATGTTTGTTCCGGCTTATTCTGCAAGACAAATCCTTGGTTTTGTTTTGATTGTGGTATTCGAGTTGCTTCATTGTCAAGTGTTGATTCCATACCTTTTCCAAGTGGTGTTCTCATATTTCTATGGGAGTGCTAATCGTTCGTGATCATCGAGATGGTCATGCCAATTCTTTTCCAACCAACGTGCTTCTCTTCAAGTGGATCCGATCATTTTCAACATCCGCAATATCAATTCTAAGTTTTCTCAACGGTGTTTGTTCCATCCGTCCCAAGTTGCCTTTGTTTGAAAGATAAAAAATGTTATGAATTTTCCATAGGTCAAGAGAAAGAATTAAAAAAATCATGTGTACAAAACAATTTGAACATTACAAGAAACACTGCTGATGCTTTAAGTGTCTTTTTCTTGTTCTTTTTGAGGTAGATGTTTAACGTCTTGACTTAAATATAAGGGAAAAGGTGTTGTAAATATTAACAAATTTCAATTGATGTAATTCCTAAATAAATGATGAACATGGCATTAATAGGAGGAAGCTCGTTGATATCTAAACATGTGAGTATGTATCAAACATAGAATCGAAACATCCATGCACATGGTAAAAACGACTAGCATATAAACGAGTAAATAGGGGATGAAAAATTCATACCCTTCCTAAGGTCACGACGGCGGCTACGACTTCCTCCGCAACCTTCTTATTGGCGGAGGCGGCGGCCATGGGGTCGGGGAAGTAGTCGAAGTAGAGAGCAAAGAAGTACATAAAGAGGGAGCAGTCGCGCTGAGGCGCTCCCCAAAAACCTTATCACCCTTCTCTCGATGCAGGATCGCAAAGGGCAGGGTTTCAAAGGCTTACTCTCCCGAATGGTTGTGCACGCGGTCGACGAGATGGGGTCGCGGGAAGCAGCAATAGTGAGTGAAACAGTAGCTGACAGCTAGGGTTATGCGCAAAGAGGATTTTAGTGTTTTCATTGGAGTGGCCAATACCTCCAATATATAGGCCGTTGAGTAGGAGTTGTGGGCCTAGGCTTAGGCCCATGACCGAGTTGGTAGGCAGCCCACGGACCAACATCTCGGACAGTGGTACATCTATTAGCGACTCGTAATTAATCTTGGATTAATTAACCATTCATGACCGATAAAAAAAAGCGTATACATGACATAGGTCTGAGCTCAGCGATCACGAAACACGATGGATGCGCGAGTGTTGCGTCGCAAGGCGAGGGGTGGGGTGGAGGAGGAGCGCGTGTACCACTCCTCTTCTCACGCTCCAATAGTAACTAGAAGAGAATCCTTTATAAACATGCCTTAACTCTCTTCCACTAACGGTATGGTACTAAACTTCATCATGTCATGGCATCTCATATGGGACATAGAAATTAACCCGAAATTATTTTTTATATGGCCCAACACCCATGCATAATTCAACAATCCCCCACTAGATCTCGAGGCACATTATGTTGTCCTTTGTTTCAAACAATGTTTTGATATACCAGAATTTTTATTGGGACCAGTTAAGGTTGAACATCCACCTAGAGCAAAGAGCTAGACTTCTTCACAACTAAACAATGAACCATGCCTTTTAGTTTGGCGTTCAGAAGTTCACCAATTGGCTTACTAGTACTAGGCTACCGAAGGCTAACTTCACTGGTGGAGCATATTAGTCACACTTCTGACCTTTTCATGACCTTGCTAGAGATTACCCTATCTCATAGGTTATGACCAGTAGTCAGACTTACATAGATGTGTTCTTCCAAAGATTGCTCTGTAGTATAACATCTTGCTTTTACAAGTTTTAGAACATATTAAGACAAACATCAACCTGCCTTAAAGATTACGAGAGTACCGCATCTCCAACAAAGTGGGTTGGTAAGGTTACTCTCCTTAGTTAACTAGTAGCTTGTCTTCTCAGCTCCTATTTCACGGGATCTCCAATCACATAAGTTAGGTTACTACCATATGTCAACTCATGTGCGTCTCATACCATCTCACTCGATGCATTTTTTATCACAATTCACGATAACCCTTCCGTAAAGGTTCCGCCAGGTTCTTAGCCGATTGGATGTAATCTAACGACACTACTCCGGAGTTTCTTATATGCCTGACATATTTCAATCTCCTTATATGCTTTGTGGATTGCATATTGTCCCTTGACCTCTTTGCCTTGGCAGTTACTGTCTAATTATCACAGTTTATAAGGATAGCTGGAATTGGCTTTTCAACCACCGACAAGTCCATCAAAAGCTCTCGAAGTCATTATGCTTCGACACATGATTTGTCTAATATTGTGAGTTCAGCTTCCATTGTTAACTTCGTTAAGATAGTCTGCATGCAAGACCCCTAGGAAACACCACCACCACCAAGTATGAACACATATTCACTTGTGGCTTTCGTCTCATCAGCATCAGAGATCATATTCGCATCACTATACCCTTCAAGTACCATCGGGTATTCGGTACAGTGAAGTCCATGGCTCACAATTCCTCTCAGATAGCGCATAACTCTTTCAACATCACGACAATGTATATCGCTTGGATTGGAAACAAATCGGCTCACTATGCTCACAACAAAAGCGCAAACTAGGTACATTCGTGAACCAATCACTTAAGAGTATCTCATTTGATCTATATCCGCGCCTTCGAACTTTCGAATCGGCATGTTATGGTTATATGGTGTTAGAGAAGGTTTGCAATCTGAATACCCAAAGCGACTCGGAATCTTCTCAACATAGTGGGATTGCAGAAGTGTAATCCCACCCTCACTATCTGTCAACATCTTGATGTTCAGGATAACACCAGCCACATCCAGGTCTTTCATCTCAAAATTATGAGATAGAAAAGCTTATTTTTTAAGCTAAGCTTCCCACATTTAATTATTTAATAACCAAACTCTTTTATGCATTTGTTGGTGAACATTTTGCATAGTTCCACGTGATTAACACTATTTCTTTTTAGATCATCATAACATTCTTTTCTTTTTAGTTGCTTTGTCAAGTCAGTTTTTTTTTACTACGTGGCATTCATATTTGTGCATATAGCGTGAAGCACTCGGAAGGACAAGATGATGTCACCAGCTCATACGGCGACACTCCCAACCGAACCGGCGGCATCTCCCAAAGCATCATCCTCGCAATCTCCGCCCCCCTCCCGCGAGAGCCAAAGCCCCCGCAAAATTTACTCACTACTCTCCGCAAGCGCGCATCTCCACCGCCGACGCCGCTATGCCCGCCGCGCACTCCCTCCTCCACCTCGCGGCGCCCAAGTCCGTCGCCCCCACGTCCACCCTCTCGCTGGCCGGCGCCGCCCACCTCCGCCTGCTGCCCTCCCGCCGGCCTCAGCGCCTGGTCGCGTCCTGTAGCTCAGCCCACCCTGACCTCGCCGCCTTCCCCAACCCAAACGGCCTCCTGGTGGCCGAGCCCGCTGCGGCAGCGCCCATCGACATTGACGTGGCCACGGAGGCCGAGCTGCGGGAGAACGGGTCCCGGAGTACGCGCCGCACCAAGCTCGTCTGCACCGTGGGCCCCGCCACCTGCGGCCCCTCGGAGCTGGAGGCGCTGGCCGTGGGGGGGATGAACGTCGCGCGTCTCAACATGTGCCATGGGGACCGCGAGTGGCACCAGAAGGTCATCAGCTCCGTGCGGATGCTCAACGAGGAGAAGGGGTATGCCGTTGCCGTCATGATGGACACCGAGGGGAGCGAGATCCACATGGGGGACCTCGGCGGCGCGCCAGCGGCCAAGGCAGAGGTGAGGTTGGCGCTGGGTTTTGGCTCGGCAGCTGCTCTTCCCTTTTCATGTTCCTTACGAATTCTCATGCACATCAGACAATATGTGCTTCGCTACGGAGCAAACACCAGCTGTCATGAATCAGGGTTGGTTTGGCTGAGGAATTGGGTAGTGGAGTGTCGTTCGTGTCCGGTGAGATCGAAACCGTTGCGCGAAAAATCTCCATCCTCCAACTAACATAATAGAAAAATTCGAGGAGTTCTTATCGAACACATTAGGGACTCGGCTGAGGTACGCCGGTACAGCTGTGCACACGTACGAGCTACCTTGATCGATTCCTACTTTTTGAATAATTAAACGTTTCACAAGTAGTGAACTAAATTTCTTGTTATTACAACTAACAACTATTTCCACAGGTTCAGAACCATTTAATCCATAATGGTGGGCAAATGCATAAATATATTCCTGAAAGAGAAGTGGGTAGACAAAGTATTGTTGACGAGATTTATGTTTTCTGAATACCCTTCGAATTTTTCCATTTGTATTTCTACTTGAATCAGAGAGAAGAAGCATTTCTCGGTTTATCGAATGATGATACATAGGGCAATATGGTCAGAACAGGGTGTTGCATTTTTAATACAAACCCTGGAAAGAAAGGGAAGTATTGAAGGCTGGCTTAACACACACGCAGCGCACATGACACGTACATCGATTTGGTTGCCTCAGAAGCTTGCCTTTCTTTGATCTGATTGATTACACGTAGAGTTACATGTATAGATATATAAAGCAGCAAAAGGTAGCTAGGTAATATCTATACAGTGATTGTTTCGGGTCTGACCTGGACTATGACTTGTGGTTAATTCGAACAGAAGGATTAGGAGATAGCCCAGCCATACTGGCGTACGTGAGCTAGACTCTTGTGTTCCTGTTTCATGTGTGAGATGGACAACCGAGGAAAATCTAGGGGGGAAGCTTTGCGCCTGTTGATTGAAAAGAAAGGATAACTTGTATGCTTCCACCGGCCTATTTGGCTGAGTTGGTTACAACAGATAGAACTAAACCGCAAGTCACGTGTTTGAATCCCATCTCCGTATGGCCAAGCCGCTCGCGTGGGCATAAAATTCCTGTTCGCTGCAAGCTGTTTTTTTCAAAGCCCAAGTGTACGCGGCCAGCCGGCCACCAGGTTTTTCGCTGAAATATACAGGCGAAGTCCCAAGTAGATGCGGTCTTTTCGGTGGCTTTGTTTTGCTTTTGGAGCGTGGGCAAGGCCCAACCGAACGAGGGAGGACGAAACAAAAATTAATGACCTACAAACACCAACTTCCCTTTATAGTAGAGGTATCCCATTTTTAAAATGCGGGTAGCATTTCTAATTTAATTTCTTGAATGCAGGGGCCAGTAAAATAGCTGAAACAAGGGATATTATAGCAATTATCTCGTTTCAGATATTTGTTTTTGCGTATCTTTGTCATATGTTTGGTACTGGGTTGAAAAAATTCTAGATTCTAGATAGCTAAGAAGTTAAGAAGTGATGAGCAATGAGCTTCTGAAGGTAATTGTCATGGTCTAGGGTCCAACACTTGAATAATCGTATGAAGCATCCTTCAGGTCTTGCTTTTAGCAGCTCTCGAAACAAAAAAGGTATTCTGATTTGAGTGACTTCAGTGGATTGGTTGTACCAGATTTAGTTGTTAGGAATTTAGTATGATTTTTTAAAATCTAATCTGTAGTCACTTTTTGGCCATTTGGGTTGAACTCCCAATGACCCCAACATGACTGATATGTGACACGGTTGGGCATGTTGTCTTTGGTTAACTTATCAATAGGATGTGGGCATGAGTTTTCTTTTCTTCTAAGATGTTGTTATTGCTTCTTTAAATACTTGGAAGTTAATAGTGCTTGAGACCGTGTTTTGAAAACATGTATATATATTTTCGGAGAATCCTTGAAAGGTTAGGGCAATTGATTGTAAGAATAGAGTTGCCCATTCATTAGGGAAAACCAGGCGAAAACCAGAAGAAACTTGTATACTTAAAACCCACAAATTTCTTGAATCTTTTCCCCTCTCTATAGGCAGGCTTAGCAAAATCTTCGTGATTAGTGGAGTCTGAACTTTGCGGATCACCTTTGTCAATGGAAATACAATGGTAAGAAAAGTCCAATAAAATCGAGTAACTCAAAGGAGAAATGCATTTTGGCATGCAGTCGCCAAGTTCTACGATCAAGAAAAGACTAGTGTAATCATAATAAAAATTAAAGATATGCATGTTCAACCTAATGCAGCCTTTTATGAAAGCTGGGTTACTTTTCAAATTTAATCTTATCTTCTATTCTTAAATAGTTGCAACCCACTATCTATTCTAAGCATGCAGAGCCTCCACATGAACAAACCATGCATGTCCTCCACGTCTTTAATCTACCATCCCAAACTATTTTCCCCATGCATGCAACCCTTTCACATCAACAAATCATGCATGGCTGCCAAATCATTTGCCATCACATCAAAATTAATTCTCACAATTATTCACGTCATCAATGTAATTATCCATGTTTTCAGCCTACCATCCCGCGGCAACGCGTGGGTTATCTACTAGTTTTCCATATATAACAGTTGAAATTTTGATGGTAACTAGTGGTGGCATGATACGGTCTATTTCATACTAAATGTTATGAATATAATCTGTAAAAATTTCAGACTAAAGTTTAATCAACAGCTATAGGTAATTGAGGCACTACTCTGAAAAATGAGATTCTGACATCCTCTTTGTGAAAACATCATATAACAAGAGCTGGACATAAGATTGAAGAGTAGCCAACTACCCAACCCAACTCATCTATACTCATATTTAATGAGAATCCCTGATATGCTCAGCTATATCGTTTACTGTGCAATTTCTGATTTGAGCCTTGGGTGCAAGTGTTTCTGTGGTCATCACTAGGAATTTTATTTGCTATCTTTTTTAGAGAATTGCCTTAGTACCATTATAAGTTTGGTCACACTCTATTTTGGTGGATTTCACAGGATGGAGAAATCTGGACATTCAGTGTTAGATCTTTTGAGGCACCTCTCCCAGAACTAACTGTTCATGTGAACTACGAAGGCTTCGCTGAAGGTTAGTATACCTCTTCATTACCCTCTATAGTTTTTGTCGCCGCTTAATTGTATTTCTGATTCCTACGAAGATGTGAGAGTTGGTGATGATCTTCTTGTGGATGGTGGAATGGCTCGGTTTGAGGTCGTTGAGAAACTAGGACCGGATGTGAAGTGCCGTTGCACAGATCCTGGTTTGCTGTTGCCACGTGCCAATCTTACATTTTGGCGGGATGGCAGTGTTGTCCGCGCGAAGAATGCCATGCTTCCGACAATTACATCTAAGGTGACTTTACTATCATGATAAGCTGTTGCTATGAATCTGTAGTATTCTGGGTGGTTTTTTTTTTGCTGAAAAAGGGATTTGGTAGTTATCCATAATAATCCCCTTTTTCTTGTGATGCCTTTTGCAGGATTGGCTTGACATAGACTTTGGAATTGCTGAAGGTGTAGATTTTATTGCAGTTTCATTTGTTAAGTCAGCTGAGGTTATTAACCATCTAAAGAGCTACATAGCAGCAAGGAGTCGTGGCAGGTAATATTTCTCTCAAGTTCTTGACTAGTTGAAAAGAATTGTTTAATGCCGTCTGATGCGTTCTTTCCCATCCTTCTGTCCATGGAGCTGTGGCATCACTTTACACATCCATTGGATGAAATAATATTGTCATGGAGATCTGAGCTCAGCTAACATACGCACATGCAAACTAATGCCTGAGCTGTACAAGGTGCACATGTCAGTCGCGCAGACAAGTATCATGTTTTTGGTCCCACAGCTCCCAACATCCCATGTACAATATCACTAACAGACCCCCCCTCCCCCCACCCCGCCCAAAAGAAAAGAGACTCGGTCATAACAGCACTGACCCTTTTTGTGTGAGGCAAGGCAACTTTTTTTTTTCTTTCAAGGGTTGTGTTCTGAGGGTGTCAGGCATGTTGTATTGAGTGAGTTTTCTCCCTCAGTTGTACATATTTCTTCCTAATGAAATGTTACACAGCTGTCTTGCGTGTTTGAGAAAAAATAACAGCGCTAAGCCTTTCTAGTTCTCCTCCACTGCTGTTCGCATATCGATTTATGTATTTCCTCTATGGATGGCAATCGGGCGTGACGGGTCCGTTTAAGGGTCACCCATGCCGTCCCTGCCACACATTTTCGCGCCCATGAGGACCACTCATGACAGGCACACAACCTTGCACATACCCGTCACCGGCTATTGCCCGACACCCATGGGTATGCTCATGTGCCTGACGCCCATCGGTCAGTAGCACATGGAGCTACCAAGTTCAGACGTCGATGCTACCTCACTCCCAAAGAAGGTCCACATACAACAATTGATTCCATTGAATTAGACAGGGTTTAGTTTTGTAAACGGGTGGACCCGGCACAGGTTACCTATGCTCTTGACCACTTATTGGGTGTTACTTTGCACCTGCGAAGATGCCTGCGGGGAGAAAACTCGGAACATGTGCGCAGGTTATTGGACAAGATTGCCATCCTTAACTCTCTCCATTTCATATTTTAGGGCGTGTAGTTTCTTTTCTTACTTTATAAGGCGTATGCTGGTAACAAAGCTGCAACCAAGTCACATCTTCCTACACTACCCCTATGTTACTTTTCTTCCTCCATCCACCGCTAGAGCGACGGAGAGTTGCCAGCCATCAAAGTCTCCTAGGAAAGCTGAAATACATCCATTCATCGCTGCATATTGGAAAATAATTCACTAATGCAATAACCTCGGTGCAAGGCTACATAAGTTTTTCTACTCAATACTCTCTTGCTTTTGGCTCACCTTAATCTTCAGTTCACACTGGTTGCAAATACTTCTTGAAATATGAAATGGAGGGAGTAAGCTAAAGTTGGTTCCTCGACTGCCCTATTATCTCGCCATGACTCATACCCATGTGCGCACATATCTTAACCTCTTAGCTTGTAATCCTCAAGTGTAATAGTGTTTATTAATTTTGCAAAAAATAAACAGTGTTTATTATATCGCCGTAACTTAAATGAGTGTGAGATCCAGTTTTCCTCCCCGCATCATCATCTGTTCTTACTGGTCAGAGGCCCCCTTCTACCCTGGTGCTTCTGCTCCAATCTCAGCAGCAATGGCTCTGTCATTGTGTGCTGCCCTCATCGCTGATCCACACTACATCCTCACCCTGCTACTGGATAACTTGATTTATATCATGCATCTCAATGATATTCTCCACTCTCCAATCGTCTCTTTGATCTGCCCCCGTGTTGTGAAGAGGGTAATGGAAGCAGCTATGCCTAGACTCCAGTGTCTGAAGGCCGGTTAATAGATCAGACATGTTGTAGTGGCGGAGACAGGGCTTGATGGAACCAGAAGCAGGCTCAAGACCAAATGAGTAAGGTTGATCACATCTTTTCTCCAGTAAGAGCCTCCTTGGGTAATGCTAAGATTGCTTGTGAGTGTCGCTTGCAAAGATGAGTGTGTCTGCAAGTAATGCCACTGACGAAGCATGCCCATTGCCACTACGCCGGCAGTTGCATGCGATATGCTGTAGATGTAGCAAACCTGTATTCCGCTGCAATATACAGGCACCTCATTCCTATATAAATAATTCACTGTCTTTTGTTTCAAGAGATTTAGCACATAAGGATCTTCATGTTTTTCAATCCATGATGGTAACACAGATATTTAGTTAATTAGTTAGAGTTGAATTTTATTTTCTCAATGGTCTGCATACTTGACAATACAATATGCATGACTACTATTTCTAGAGCTTTAGCAACTCTTATACCCCCAGGTATAGTTTTAAAAATCGGACCGGACCGGCGGTCGAACCGGAAAAAACTGGAACCGGTGGCACTCACGGTTTCTTAAGCACTGTGTGGACCGCCCCGCCATCGGACCGGAGCGAAACAGGCGAATCGGCCGGTTTTTGGGGTAAACCAGGAGTAAAACCGAGCGGTTTAACCGAATCATGGGAGAACGCCTTTGCATGAAGCAGAAAAAGGATTGTGCCGGGGAGGAAACGAACCCAGGTCGCCCAACAAACAGGTCGTAGCCTAAGGTCTGGCCCAGCAACCAACCCAGCTAGCCTACGTTGTTGTCAAATGAAAGAAGACTATTTTATTTGACCTCTGTTAGTATATTAATACACAAACATACCTTTTATAGCCTAAACAACCAGAATGAACCAATGAATGCACTGATTCTTGGTAGTTACTAGAGATAATAGGGCAAATCAACGACCTTTGATCACCTTTTCACAAAAACAGAGAAGGAATTACAAATAATGTTATGTCGCAGTTGCGGACTTACGGTACATCCAAATGGATCATCTGAATGGTGCAGTCAGCTATAACTTGCTGCAGCTCGGCCCCTTTCACCAAATTCGGGAACCAGCTGTGTATGGCTAGCTTTGTCCACTTTTTCATTATTAATTCCGGAGGACAATTAAGCGAACCATGCCTACAGGAATATTTGAGCTTTCAAATGTGAAGATTAGCTAGAGTGTCAGATTTTTTTGAAGATTAGCTAGGTTTCTCATGTACCATACTGTTGGGGCTGCATGAATCTTTGTTTAAATTTGAACCCCTTAAGTCGTAACTTCTACTCACTCCGTGTGTATTTTGTTTGTGGCTAAATGAATGGGCATGGTAAAGAATTGCATGAAGCTGAATGGCAAAAGAAAATAGCCGTCACTCTGTTGGTATTTTGTAGTCTTTCGGAAGTTGATCTATGCGCCTTATTTTCTGAAAAGGCCAACATAGATTATGCATTATGAATAGAAATGAGCCACATGCTGTGTTTCTGAAACATTGACTCAAATTGTTTCATCCTGATCATTATTATTTCGTTGTCTATGATCAGTGATATAGCGGTCATTGCAAAGATCGAGAGCATTGACTCTTTGACAAACTTGGAGGAGATCATCCGTGCATCGGATGGTGCCATGGTAGCCAGAGGGGACTTAGGGGCACAAATTCCCTTGGAGCAGGTCCCTTCAATACAACAAAAGATAGTTAAACTGTGCAGGCAGCTAAACAAGCCAGTCATTGTTGCTTCCCAGCTTCTCGAATCGATGATCGAGTATCCTATACCCACCAGGGCCGAAGTTGCTGATGTTTCTGAAGCAGTCCACCAACGTGCGGATGCTCTGATGCTTTCTGGCGAGTCAGCAATGGGTAGATATCCAGATAAGGCACTCATTGTCCTCAGTAGTGTTAGCTTAAGGATTGAAAGATGGTGGAGGGAGGAGAAGCACCATGAGCCACTAGAACTTGAGGACGTTTCGTCTTCTTTCTCTGACAAAATATCAGAAGAGATCTGCATTTCTGCTGCTAAAATGGGTAAATATTGCTGTCAATTGGCCCTTTCACTTACTTGGTCTATAATATCTAACCATTTGACTTGCAGCTAACAAGTTGGAAGTGGATGCCGTTTTCGTCTACACGAAGGGTGGCCATATGGCCTCCCTGCTTTCACGGTGCCGCCCTGACTGCCCAATCTTCGCCTTCACGAACTCGACGTCCGTGAGGAGACGACTGAACCTCCAATGGGGCCTCATCCCCTTCCGCCTCACTTTCTCCGATGACATGGAGAGCAACCTGAACCGTACTTTCTCCCTGCTCAAGGCGAGAGGCATGATCAAGTCCGGTGACCTGGTGATCGCCCTCTCCGACATGCTGCAGTCCATCCAGGTGATGAACGTACCATAAGAGGCATGAATCCCTAGCTGTGCTGTTCTGGCCAAAACGAGACACTGCTGTAGCGTTTGCAATTTATTCGTGTGTTCTTGTATTTAGACGGACCTGAGAACTCAACCGCGACAATAATAATGTGCTGCAGTTCCTAGCCTGATGAACTCATGTACTACGTATTATCTAGGATTAGTATGGGAATCGCTTGATCTATGCTTTTGTATTATTTGTTTGGTTTGCTTATATCAAGTGGTACATGTAAAAATGGTACTCCCTCCGTCCGGAAAAGCTTATCCCTAAAATGGATACATCCATTCAAAAGACTAATTTGGGACAAGCTTTTTCGGACGGAGGGAGGTGGGACAAGGTTTTTTGGACGGAGGGAGTACATGTAAAGTGATATTCTCCCTCTGTAACACGCCGTAAAGTGAGACACCAACCTTAGATAGTTCCTTGAGCCTTTCGCTTGATCAATAGCAGAAACACTTTGTTGGCGGAGCTCATGCTTGGGGAAGGTTGAATTTTAGAGCGATTGGGACGAGCTAGCGCTGCTAATCCTTCCACGGCTCATCTGCTCGACCAGTCCACTGGTAGTATCGCGTTAGAATTTATACGGTCAAATATCCTTGTTGGGGGAAACTAGAAGTAAACCTTCGGCCGAGCCTCCCAACCCCGCGCTGCTGGCCACTCCGGCCGCGGCGGCCACAGATCCGGCCGTTGTGGCCTGCCAGTTCCCTCTCGAGTCCCATGGTGACGCCCCGGCCGCACCTACCCTTCTACATGACGGTTCGTCGGCAGTGCCCGGTCCATTGACGCCCCTGCCCTCCCCCCTCCCCAGGCTTGCCCGTGTCAACGGTCGCCGGGTCAGATCCAGCCTCGACGCCGCGGATCCTGCGACGGGGCGGGTCCTCCAGCATGGCGTCGGGGTTCAACTCGACGGATCTTGCCCCCCCCCCCCACTTTGGCAGCCACGTCTTAAATCCCTGGTTGTCGCGCCTCCCCCCGCTGCCGGCCTTTCCCGTTCGGGCTACGAGGATGGATGGGTCGAGGTCTCATCCCGCAAAGCCATGAGGGTTGTCGCCAACCTGTGGACGCTGGGCAGCACCGCAGGCTGCTGCATTCGGACCGTCGCGGTGGGGTTAATGCTTCCCGCGGGCACGAGGCTTTCTTAAGCCGCTTCAAGGGAAGTGCTTCCGGTGCCTCTACAAGCTTCATCGCCGCGTAGACTGCAGAGATCCTCTCCGCTGCATCATCTGCGAGCTCCAAGGCCATTTCGGTCGCAAGTGTCCACAAAATCCAAGGAACGGCGGCCCGGAGGGGCCGCGCGTGACCTTTTCCGTCCGGCACTGCCCAGGGCCCCGGTCCATCAACGCATGCGCTTCCCGTCCCCGCCGCCCCTCCGCCCCAGCCATGCAGCGCTTCCTCCACTGCGATCCGGCACGGCGCCCTCGAGTCAGCAACAAGATGGTGGTGACGTCCCCTGCGCTCGAGCACGAAGAGCACATTCTGCGCCAGTACGCGGTCTCCCTCTCCGCCGTAGACCGGGTCCATGCCACCAATCCCATTGCTGTGGGGAAGGCCATCGAGGCGCAACTCTGCACGCCCCTCCACCACCCCGAGGCTTCCTTGTGTACTTTGACCTGCCGGCGCACCGCGACAACGCGGTCCGCCACGACATCATCAAGGTGGACGTCGCCCGGTTCTTCATCAGGGCATGGCACGAGAACGACCATGCGTCGCTCATGAAGCTCCCGCTCCACATTCGTGTTGTCGTGGTGAACCTGCCGATGCAATTATGGTCGCTGGAGGGGGCGGACGTGGCCTTCAGAGATTTCAGCTGCGCCGACCGTCTGTACAGCCGCACCCTGCAGAGAGAGGGCACACCAAGACTTTCGCGTTCTTGGGGATCGCTGGAGGATCCCGTCCACACCGGCGATATGGGTGCTCATGCGGGGGTGGGGGGTGGGGCAGGGCGCGTCGACGAGATCCTCGGCTTCTCCCCCCGGATTGCCACGTCCCTCCGCCGCCGGGCGTTCGGCGCTATGATCTACCGCTCCACGTGGACAGGGTGGAGGACTGGACCCCGCTCTCTCCGCGCTCGTCGCACTCTGGACAGAGCGGCTCCCTCCTCATCCTCTGGCGACAATCGCCCCTTCACAAGGACCGAGTCAGGGGTGTGGGTCGGTACCGTGGAAGATGGACAACCGGACAGACGACGTGTCGCGCCCCGCCTCGCGGCCCAGGGCTGCGGCGACCCGCACGCCCGGCCGTAAGATAGGCGAGACAACGACGACGAAGATTAGGGTGGCTCCAGGCGCTCTTGGAGAGAGGCGCTACTGGGCACCTTGCTACTTCTTGAGCTTGCGTTGGTTTTCCCTTGAAGAGAAAAGGGTGATGCAGCAAAGTAGAGTAGTATTCTCCTTAGTTAAGAACCAAGGTATCAATCCAGTAGGAGGTACATGCAAATCTCCAATAGTTGACCTACACAAACAGACAAATACTTGCACCCAACGCGAAAAAGGGGTTGTCAATCCCTTCACGGTTAATTGCAAGGATGAGATCTGATAGAGATATGTATAAAAGATAAATAAAAAGTAAAGGTAAATAAATTGCAGCAAGGTATTTTTGTATTTTTGGTTTTATAGATCTGAAAATATATGATGAGAAATAGACCCGGGGGCCATAGTTTTCACTAGAGGTTTCTCTCTTGAAAGAACACATAGATGGATAAACAAATTACTGTTGAGCAATTGATAGAAAAGTGCAAAGTTATGACGATATCTAAGGCAATGATCATGAATATAGGCATCACGTCCATGACAAGTAGACCGACTCCTGCCTGCATCTACTACTATTACTCCACACATCGACCGCTATCCAGCATGCATCTAGTGTATTAAGTTAACGAGAACGGAGTAACGCCTTAAACAAGATGACATGATGTAGAGGGATAGATCCAATCAATATGGTAAAAATCCCATGTTTTTATCCTTAATGACAACAATACAATACGTGCCTCGCTACCCCTACTGTCACTGGGTGAGGACACCGCAAGATTGAACCCATCACAAAGCACCTCTCCCATTGCAAAATAGATCAATCAAGTTGGCTAAACCAAATCAATAGATCGGAGAGAAATACAAAGCTATCTTAATTATGCATAAAAGAGTTCAGAGAAGACTCAAATAATATTCATAGATAATGTGATCATAAATCCACAATTCATCGGATCTCAACAAATGCACCGCAAAAGAAGATTACATCGAAT
The DNA here is from genome assembly GCF_018294505.1 of Triticum aestivum. Lineage (NCBI taxonomy): Eukaryota > Viridiplantae > Streptophyta > Magnoliopsida > Poales > Poaceae > Triticum > Triticum aestivum. The sequence goes on from NC_057799.1 coordinate 247,605,739, forward strand.
AGAACTCCAAGAACATCGAGGAGAAGATTGTATTGAAGATCAAAGAGAGAGAAGAAGCCATCTAGCTACTAGCTATGGACCCGTAGGTCTATGGTAAACTACTCACACATCATCGGTAGGGCAGCAAGGTTGGTGTAGAGGCCCTCCGTGATCGAATCCCCCTCCGGCAGAGTGCCAGAAAAGGCCCCAAGATGGGATCTCATGAGAACAGAAGCTTGTGGTGGCGAAAAAGTATTTTTGGTGTGCCCTCTGGTATACGGGGAATATTTGAGTATTTATAGAGCTGGAATTAGGGTTAGGGGAGTCCCGAGGGGACCACAAGCCTGGGGGCGCACCCTACGAGCTTGTGGCTCCCTCGTGGCCCCTCTGGCCTCCTCCTGAACCTTCGTGGTTGTCTTCTGGTCCTAGAAAAATCCTCAAAAAGTTTCGTTCATTTGGACTCTGTTAGTTAATGATTTTCTGTAAAAGACAAAAAACAAGGAAAAACAGCAACTGGCATCGGGCACTAGGTTAATAGGTTAGTCCAAAAAATGATATAAAATAGCATATTAATGCATATAAAACATCCAAGATAGATAATATAATAGCATGGAATAATAAAAAATTATAGATACGTTGGAGACGTAACACCTCGTGCCACGCCAGAGGCAAAGGCGACAGACATGGTTGAAGCGGCCCCAAGGTGAAGGAAATATGCCCTAGAGGCAATAATAAAGTTATTATTTATTTCCTTATATCATGATAAATGTTTATTATTCATGCTAGAATTGTATTAACCGGAAACATAATACATGTGTGAATACATAGACAAACAGAATGTCACTAGTATGCCTCTACTTGACTAGCTCGTTAATCAAAGATGGTTATGTTTCCTAGCCATAGACATAAGTTGTCATTTGATTAACGAGATCACCTCATTAGGAGAATGACGTGATTGACTTGACCCATTCCGTTAGCTTAGCACCCGATCGTTTAGTATGTTGCTATTGCTTTCTTCATGACTTATACATGTTCCTCTGACTATGAGATTATGCAACTCCCGTTTACCGGAGGAACACTTTGTGTGCTACCAAACGTCACAACGTAAATGGGTGATTATAAAGGTGCTCTACAGGTGTCTCCAAAGGTACTTGTTGGGTTGGCGTATTTCGAGATTAGGATTTGTCACTCCGATTGTCGGAGAGGTATCTCTGGGCCCACTCGGTAATGCACATCACTATAAGCCTTGCAAGCATTGTGACTAATGAGTTAGTTGCGGGATGATGTGTTACGGAACGAGTAAAGAGACTTGCCGGTAACGAGATTGAACTAGGTATCGATCTCGGGCAAGTAACATACCGATGACAAAGGGAACAACGTATGTTGTTATGCGGTCTGACCGATAAAGATCTTCGTAGAATATGTGGGAGCCAATATGGGCATCCAAGTCCCGCTATTGGTTATTGACCGGAGACGTGTCTCGGTCATGTCTACATAGTTCTCGAACCCGTAGGGTCCGCACACTTAAAGTTACGATGACAGTTTTATTATGAGTTTATGTATGTTGATGTACTGAAGGAGTTCGGAGTCCCGGATGAGATCGGGGACATGACGAGGAGTCTCGAAATGGTCGAGACGTAAAGATCAATATATTGGACGACTATATTCGGACTTCGGAAAGGTTCCGAGTGATTCGGGTATTTTTCGAAGTACCGGAGAGTTACGGGAATACGTATTGGGCCTTATTGGGCCATACGGGAAAGAAGGAAAAGGGCCTCAAGGGTGGCCGCACCCCTTCCCTTGGTCTGGTCCGAATTGGACTAGGGAAGGGGGGCGCCCCCTTCCTTCCTTCTCTTTTTCCCTTCCTCTTTTCCTATTCCATATGGGAGGTGGAATCCTACTAGGACTAGGGAGTCCTAGTAGGACTCCACACTTGGTGCGCCCCCTCCTAGGGCCGGCCTCCTCCTCCCTTGCTCCTTTATATACGGGGGCAAGGGGGCACCCCAGAGACACAACAATTGATCCTTGAGATCTCTTAGCCGTGTGCGGTGCCCCCCTCCACCATATTACACCTCGATAATACCGTTGCGGAGCTTAGGCGAAGCCCTGCGTCGGTGGAACATCATCATCGTCACCACGCCGTCGTGCTGACAAAACTCTCCCTCAACACTCGGCTGGATCGGAGTTCGAGGGACGTCATCGAGCTGAACGTGTGTAGAACTCGGAGGTGCCGTACGTTCGGTACTTGATCGGTCGGATCGTGAAGACGTACGACTACATCAACCGCGTTGTGATAACGCTTCCGCTGTCGGTCTACGAGGGTACGTAGACAACACTCTCCCCTCTCGTTGCTATGCATCACCATGATCTTGCGTGTGCATAGGAATTTTTTTGAAATTACTACGTTCCCCAACACAGGGCACCAAAGCAGGACGCCGGCGGGCAGGCGGCACGCCGGTGGCGAGCGGGGCCGCACTAAGAGCAAGGGAGCCCGCACAGGAAATGCGCCGAAGGCCACACCCCCGCAGCCTCTTCTGGCTCAGGCCGCCCCCCTTCAGGCGGATAGCGACCCAGACCTCGTGGCGGCTTTCTTTACCTTCTCCGGTGGCCTCGCCCTCTCTCCCCCATCATGCACTGATGTGATGTAGTTGGAGATGGAGAATGCCATGCTGGAGGCGCTCAACACTCCGTTGGCTTTCGAAGCCGATAGGGCGTTCCACCCCACACCAGGACCCGCAAGATCGACGTCAGGGACGCCAACGATGAGCTCTGCAAGGAAGACATGTTGTCGTGCATCGTTGATCTCGCATAGCCCATGGCATACCCATGCGTCGCGACACCAGCGCCGACAACTGTCGGGTTCCACGTCTCTACGATCACGCAACAGGTCGATCATTTGCAGATTGGAGGGACACGCGAAGAGGTCGAGCAGGCTGCCACTCCAAGTCTGTTCGCTGCGGTGCAGCCGATCGTCCTCGCCGCGCCACCGCCGCCGAGGCACCGTTGATCCACCCTTCCCAAGACGCGGGCATCATCTGCCCCCATGAGGCGCAACATCCATCAGGCATCCTCTGGATGCAGTGTCCCGGTCGCCTAGCGTGCGGTGCTCCGCCTCATCCAGGAGCTCGGAGGGCTCGGCTCGAAGGACAAGATTACACCAAAGGATGCGGCCGCGCTGCTGAAGAAGTTCGACGAACCACTGACGCCGGACGACATCGCTACCATTGTCAAGCTGACTGGCCTTGACAGCGAGGCGCTGGAGATTGCTACTAGAATGGCCGGCGCAGAGGGAGAAGCAGAGTAGTCATGTTAGGTCACCTAATTAGTCTTCGTCGGTGACTGATCTTATATCAGCTTGAGTTAGGATTTCATCTTATCACGTGTAGTCCATGGGTAATGTGGTTTAGAGCTAGACGACGATGGGGTTTTGGGCCTGCTGGTGGCCGTCCTTGCCCCCCGACTTGTTGTAAGGTGTTTTGTGCTTTCTTCAGGAGTAATCGTAGTCGACGGAGCAAAATCGAGTGTCCCCATGAATGATGTAACAAACCCAGTATCATGCTGTTGGGGAGCGTAGTAATTTCAAAAAAAATTCTACGCACACGCAAGGTCATGGTGATGCATAGCAACAAGAGGGGAGAGTGTTGTCCACGTAGCCTCGTAGACCGTAAGCGGAAGCGTTATGACAATGCGGTTGATGTAGTCGTACGTCTTCATGATCGACCGATCCTAGTACCGAACGTACGGCACCTCCGCGATCTGCACACGTACAGCTCGGTGACGTCCCACAAACTCACGATCCAGTAGAGCTTCGAGGGAGAGTTCCGTCAGCACGACGGCGTGATGACGGTGATGATGAAGCTACCGACGCAGGGCTTCGCCTAAGGACCTCTACAATATGACCGAGGTGGATTATGGTGGAGGGGGCACCGCACACTGCTTGGAACAATCAACTTGTGTCCTAGGGTGCCCCCCGCCCCCGTATATAAAGGAGCAAGGGGGGAGGCCGGCCGGCCTTGGTGCGCCCCAAGGAGAGGAGGAATCCTCCTCCTAGTAGGAGTAGGATTCATCCTTTCCTAGTCCTACTAGGAAGGGGGAAGGGGGAAGGAGGAAGGAAGGAGAGGGAGAGGGAGAGGGAAAGAGGGGCCGCGCCCCCTTCCCCTAGTCCAATTAGGACTCCCCATGGGAGGGGGCGCGCCACCTCCTGGGCTGCTGCGCTCTCTCTCCCCTAAGGCCCACTAAGGCCCAATACTTCCCCCGGGGGTTCCGGTAACCCCTCCGGCACTCCGCTTTTCTCCGAAACCACCCGGAACACGTTATCCATATCAACTAAACCATGTCCGATCATCACGTGAGATGGAGTAGTTTTCAATGGTGAACATCACTATGTTGATCATATCTACTATATGATTCATGCTCGACCTTTCGGTCTCAGTGTTCCGAGGCCATATCTGCATATGCTAGGATCGTCAAGTTTAACCCGAGTATTCTGCGTGTGCAAAACTGGCTTGCACCCATTGTATGTGAACATAGAGCTTATCACACCCGATCATCACGTGGTGTCTCGGCACGACGAACTTTCGCAATGGTGCATACTCAGGGAGAACACTTGTACCTTGAAATTTAGTGAGAGATCATCTTATAATGCTACCGCCGTACTAAGCAAAATAAGATGCATAAAAGATAAACATCACATGCAATCAATATAAGTGATATGATATGGCCATCATCATCTTGTGCATTTGATCTCCATCTCCAAAGCACCGTCATGATCACCATCGTCACCCGCGCGACACCTTGATCTCCATCGTAGCATCGTTGTCGTCTCGCCAACTATTGCTTCTACGACTATCGCTACCGCTTAGTGATAAAGTAAAGCAATTACATGGCGATTGCATTTCATACAATAAAGCGACAACCATATGGCTCCTGCCAGTTGCCGATAACTCTGTTACAAAACATGATCATCTCATACAATAAAATTTAGCATCATGTCTTGACCATATCACATCACAACATGCCCTGCAAAAACAAGTTAGACGTCCTCTACTTTGTTGTTGCAAGTTTTACGTGGCTGCTACGGGCTGAGCAAGAACCGTTCTTACCTACGCATCAAAACCACAACGATATTTTGTCAAGTATGTGCTGTTTTAACCTTCACAAGGACCGGGCGTAGCCACACTCGATTCACCTAAAGTTGGAGAAACTGACACCCGCCAGCCACCTGTGTGCGAAGCACGTCGGTAGAACCAGTCTCGCGTAAGCGTATGCGTAATGTCGGTCCGGGCCGCTTCATCCAACAATACCACCGAATCAAAGTATGACTTGTATCGCCCACAACTCACTTGTGTTCTACTCGTGCATATAACATCTACGCATAAACTTGGCTCGGATGCCACTGTTGGGGAACGTAGTAATCTCAAAAAAAAAATCCTACGCACGCGCAAGATCATGGTGATGCATAGCAACGAGAGGGGAGAGTGTCGTCCACCTCGTAGACCGTAAGCGGAAGCGTTATGACAACGCGGTTGATGTAGTCGTACGTCTTCACGATCGACCGATCCTAGTACCGAACGTACGACACCTCCGCGATCTACACACGTTCAGCTCGGTGACGTCCCACGAACTCACGATCCAGTAGAGCTTCAAGGGAGATTTCCGTCAGCACGACGACGTGATGACGGTGATGATGAAGCTACCGACGCAGGGCTTTGCCTAAGCACCGCTACGATATGACCGAGGTGGATTATGGTGGAGGGGGGCACCGCACACGGCTTGGAACAATCAACTTGTGTCCTAGGGTGCCCCCCCCCCCCGCCCCCGTATATAAAGGAGCAAGGGGGGAGGCCGGCCGGCCTTGGTGCGCCCCAAGGAATGGGGAAGGGGGAAGGAAGGAGAGGGAGAGGGAGAGGGAAAGAGGGGCCGAGCCCCCTTCCCCTAGTCCAATTCGGACTCCCCATGGGAGGGGGCGCGCCACCTCCTGGGCTGCTGCCCTCTCTCTCCCCTAAGGCCCACTAAGGCCCAATACTTCCCCGGGGGGTTCCGGTAACCCCTCCGGCACTCCGGTTTACTCCGAAACCACCCGGAACACTTCCGGTGTCCGAATATAGCCGTCCAATATATCAATCTTTATGTCTCTACCATTTCGGGACTCCTCGTCATGTCCGTGATCACATCCGGGACTCCGAACTATCTTCGGTACATCAAAACACATAAACTCATAATACTGATCGTCACCGAACGTTAAGCGTGCGGACCCTATGTAACGCCCACGATGCGGCTATATCTCCCACGTGTCGAGGCACGACTTAGAGGCATAACCGCATTGTGGTTTTGTCGCAAGAAGGGTGATCTTCATACAATCCCATGTAATGAACAAGAATGGGATAAAGAGTTGGCTTACAATCGCCACTTCACACAATACATAATTTAATTCATACATCATCCAAAATCCACACATAGACCGACTACGGTCAAATCCAAATGAAAATAAGATAACCCCAAATGCTAGATCCCCGATCGTCCCAACTGGGCTCCACTACTGATCATCAGGAAAAGAAACATAGTAACGACCACGTTCCTCGTCGAACTCCCACTTGAGCTCGGTTGCGTCATCTGCACTGGCGTCGTCGGCACCTGCAACTGTGTTGGTAGAATCTGTGAGTCACGAGGACTCAGCAATCTCACACCCGCGAGATCAAGACTAATTAAGCTTATAGGACCGGATGGTGTAATGAGGTGGAGATGCAGCATGCACTAAGCATATATGGTGGCTAACATACGCAGATGAGAGCGAGAAGAGAAGCAACGCAACGGTCGCGAAGCTAGAAATGATCAAGAAGTGATCCTGAAACTACTTACGTTCATGCATAACTCAAACCGCGTTCACTTCCCGGACTCCGCCGAGAAGAGACCATCACGGCTACACACACGGTTGATATATTTTAATTAAGTCAAGTGACAAGTTCTCTACAACCGGACATTAACAAATTCCCATCTGCCTCATAAGCGCGGGCACGGCTTTTGAAAGATAATACCCTGCAGGGGTGTCCCAACTTAGCCCATTATAAGCTCTCACGGTCAACGAAGGATAAACCTTCTCCCAGGAAGACCCGATCAGTCTCGGAATCCCGGTTTACAAGACATTTCGACAATGGTAAAACAAGACCAGCAAGACCACCCGCTGTGCCGACAAATCCCGATAGGAGCTGCACATATCTCGTTCTCAGGGCACACCGGATAAGCTAAGCGTACAGGTACCAATGTAACCCAAGTTGCCAAGGGACGGTCCCGCACGGTGCTCTAGTTTGGACCAGCACTCAGAGGAACACTGGCCCGGGGGGTTTAAATAAAGATGACCCTCGGGCTCGCAAAAACCCAAGGGAAAAGGCTTAGGTGGCAAATGGTAAAACCAAGGTTGGGCCTTGCTGGAGGAGTTTTATTCAAGGCGAACTGTCAAGGGGGTCCCATAAATCACCCAAGCGCGTAAGGAACGCAAACTCAAGGAACATAATACTGGTATGACGGAAACTAGGGCGGCAAGAGTGGAACAAAACACCAGGCATAAGGCCGAGCCTTCCACCCTTTACCAAGTATATAGATGCATTAATTAAATAAGAGATATTGTGATATTCCAAAATATCCATGTTCCAACATGGAACCAACTTCAACTTCACCTGCAACTAGCAACGCTATAAGAAGGGCTGAGCAAAAGCGGTAACTTAGCCAAACAACGGTTTGCTAGGAAAGGATGGTTAGCGGCTGACATGGCAATATGGGAGGCATGATATAGCAAGTGGTAGGTAGCGCAGCATAGCAGAATAGAGCGAACAACTAGCAAAGCAAAGATAGAAATGATTTCGAGGGTATGGTCATCTTGCCTGCAAGGTTCTCAGAGTTGTCGAAAGCTTGATCCTCGTAAGCGTACTCAACAGGTTCCTCGTTCACGAACTCGTCTTCCGGCTCTACCCAAAACAAGAACACAAGCAACGGAACCACAATCAATCACGGGAAATGCACAAGCAACATGATGCAAAACATGTATGATATGCGAGATATGATATGCGATGCGTATGCGTGCTCCGGAAGCAAAAGGATGATCAAGGCAGTAACTTGGCAACCAAGTATGCCACTGGAAAGATGAGATGATTTCGGTCGAAATCGATATAAAGATCACCGGAAACGGATGCACGGTTTGCAAATGGCAAGCAAAACAAGAATGACACGATTATGCGATTAACAGCATGATAATACTTAGAATGCAACAAGTAACTATGCTAAAGCACTCCAACATAGCAACAAAGCATATGGAAGTATTCTACAGGAGATGCTTGACAAAAGATGAACACTGAGCTACGGCTAGATCACAACATAACAGGTTCAAACAAGCATGGCAAAAGTTCAAAAGATATCAGGTTCACAAACTTGGTGAAATTACTGGACATAGCTGAAACAGCATCAGGTAGCAATGTTCAGAGCAAGCAAAACACATGCTACAGGAACTTAACATAGCAAAACAAGGCATGGCATGAATCTACTAAATGCATAGAACAAAAGTCCCTTACTGACCATGAGGCAAAAAGGATCATAAGATATGATGGAACCCAGGTAAACATAGCAAGTTCCGTTAACAGGTTTCAGACTTAGCAGAAAACAGAGCATGGCAGAAACAGTATTTTGAAGGCATCTTGGTGAGCTTGATTCACTCACCATAAAGCAATTCATGACAAAACAAGCATACCTACAGCAAGATGGCATGTTTATGAAGCTATCCATGGCAAGAGCAAGTTCATAGCATGTATGAAACAACTACAACAACCTTGGAAAAATTGAATATCATGTTAACAATCTGCCAGGAATATTTTATAGCAAAAGTAGAGCAAGATTGAGTCATGCTAGGGCACTCCATAATTGCAAACAGGGGCATGGATGGATAGAGCACAATTATATCTACAAAACATCCTTAATGAACATCACCAAAAGGAGCATGGATCTCTTTGTAGACACATGGATACATAGCAACAAAATAACAGCAGAAACAGACTTAGTAAAATATTACAAATAATTCCTAAGTAATTATGTTGAGGAAAATAACATCACTAAAATTCCCAAAATGACCCTGGGGATTAATTAAGAGGATCTGCAGCAAAATACTTGATGTTTTCAATTTCTAAAAATATCTAAAGTTTGTCAAATGCTTTGGAACTTTTTGTGTAACACCACACAATTGTGCATGATTTATGTGCCAAGTTTTGTATTAAAAAAACTCATTTAGTAGCTCAACTAAAATGCAAAGTAGTAAAGAAATAAAAGAAACAAAAGAAGGTGGAAACAAAAAAACGAATTAAGCCTGTTGGGCTAGTAGGGCCCAGCCCAACAGGGGGCTCTTCAACCTCCTGTAGCGCTACAGGAGGGGGACAGAGGCCGTGGCGGTCATCCATGGCGCGAGGGCTACGTGTCGGCCATCCGCACCCCCCTCGGCCTACTAAGTTGTCCCCCAGAAACCCTAGCCCGCCCGCGTTCGTTCCCCCCTCGATTCCCATCGTCCCCCGTCTCCCCTGGCTCGATTTTGAGCTCGCGGTGTCAGGACCCGAACCGAGAGCCTACTGACGAAGATCATGCAGAGACAAGTCAAGTTCAGACAAGCAACGGTTCAGATACGCAGCAACCAGCTCAACGGCTTGGATGGAACCCTCACCGTTTCACCCGGGGTTAAGTTTCAGTCACTGTGTGTAACTGTTAAGTCTTGTTTAAGGGTTTTACCGCGATGAGCTGGACTGTAGCTTAAAAGCAGCCGCGGAGGCGTGGCTCAGCAAGTTGTAATTCAGATTTCCTTTTAGTTGGTAGATAGAACCCTAGCTATCGTATGGAAGACGGGGTCTCTTGCCTCGCGATCCATCTATTGTACCACTGAACTCCCAGAATTTCCCCTGTTCTTGCATAATTCGAGACGATCTAGCAATTCCTGGTAATTTGAGCCTTACAAGGGTATCAGAGTGCCGACTGATTTCCTCGGCGGCTACTCGACGGCGGTGAATCGGGCTGGGGAGAGCAGGAGGTTGGGTTCTCTCATAAAATCCCTCCCGTCCCTCCCAGTTCGTGGCGGCGGTGTTTGGTGGCGGCGATGCGGCGGCGGTGACATTCGGGCGCAGATCACTGAGTCCGATCCTGTTGCTAAGAGATCTTCTCTCGGTGGTAAAATTTCGGGATCTGACGGGGTCCGTGCGCCAATGGAGTTGGTCCGTCTAGCTTTGGGCACGCGGGACCAATTTCGGTCGCAGTTCACACTCGAGCAAGATGGCGGATACGAGAGCCAAGGTACAGATCATAGTAGATCGAATAGAGAAGGAAGTAGCAGATCTGAGGGCTGAGATCGAGGGATTACAGGAACTTAAGCCAGAAGTAACAGAGCTCCAGTCAGAAATGGTGACTATGCCTAGAGTGGAAGAAAAATTGTCAGAGATGAATGACGTGATCCAGCAGACTCTGCAATTAATTTTGAAGAACATGAACATTGGCTCTCAGAAAACAGAAGTGCTAACACCGGATCCAAAACAACAAGAGAACCACAGCCAGGAAGGCACTAGTGTTCAAATGCCAGTACAATTTCGGACAACACAACTTTTTCTTCAGATCCAGTTTCTAGAAACCTAGAACAAGAGTTCAGGACTCAAGGAAGTGCCAGTAACCAACATAGCAGGCCTTACTACTGGGCTATCAGATGCACAGTTGTTTAGTGAAAGCACAAGAGTTGTCAGTGCCAAACAATAAGAAGCACACATTTTGGGTCAGTTCAGAATGGCTCCAGCTAATGTAAGTGCCACAGTGCAAGCTCATACCTTGGGATTCTCGGGCAACAATTGGTACTTTGCTCCTATAAGTGCTCCACTTTTCTCACTTTTCTCTCCACCTCATACATACAATCCCATTACTGGTCAATATATTAACATGACAACAACTTCCCAAGGAGCCCCTCCTGTATATCAGGCAGTAGGGAATTTGTATGATATGAAGAGAAATCAACATGCAACTCAACTAGGGGATCCCTCTTATTTTGCTGAAGCAGTGTTTAAAGGTCCAAGATTGAAAATACCCCTTTTTAGTGGAGAAGATACTATTGGATGGCTCATAGCATGTGAAACATTCTATGATATGTCTCGCACTCCCTATGAGTAGTGGGTGAATTTAGCAACTGGGCATCTACAAGGCAGAGCTGCTAACTGGTTGAAAAATATCTGTGTTCCTTGGCAGATGGTGACATGGCAACAATTTTGCCAAATGATCACTGACAGATTTTCAGAGGCTAGTGTTCATGAAGCCATGGAACTGTTGAAAAACATACAACAAAGTAACACAGTAGCTCAATACATTGACAACTTTGAGCAGTATGTGGCCTTAGTAAAAAGAGATCATCCCTGTTTATAGGAAAATTTCTTACTCAGTTGTTTCATAGGAGGTTTGAGAAGTGACATTAAACATGATGTTTGTGGGTAGAAACCTACTGGAATCATTGAAGCTTATTGGTATGCTAAAGTATATGAGAAAGTTGTAGCTGCCAGGAAAGTACAGAGTCCTCCAGCTTACAAGTCCAGAAACTATTCATCTTCTTACAGAAATCAACAACTCCATTGCAAGTACAAGTTCCTGCACAAGAAAAGTACAATGTACCTTTTCCAAAGGATGCCAGAGCATGCTGGTACTGTAGAGAACCATGGACAAGACAACATAAGTGCAAAATTGGGAAAACTTTGCACATTCTGCAAGAATTGGATGAAGATGAGGACAGTGACAATACAGAAGAAAATTCAGGTGTAGAACAAGCTTATCACACATCTCCAAACACACCTGACAAGGAAAAGAGCAACAACACTGTAGAAAAACCTGCACAGGCCATGCACATCTCAGTACATGCTGCAGAAGGCACTCCAGGCCCAAATACTCTCTCATTGATCCTGGATATTGCAGGAAGAAAAGCTACAACTCTGTTTGACAGTGGATCTTCAGACACATTTATTAGCACAGACTTTGTGGTTAAAAGCAACTTTCATCAATAGCCAATGCAACCCAGGAAAGTTATTGTTGCTGGAGGGGGCAAACTTATGTCACTGTCCAAAGTACCAAGCATGGATTTCACGATACAGGGTCATACTTTCTGTAGTAGTTTTAAAGTGCTGGATTTACAATCCTATGACATCATTTTAGGTGCAGATTGGATTTATCAGTACAGTCCTATTTCTTTGGATTTGATAGAAAGGCTATTGGTGGTCACAGGGCCAGTCAGTCACATTATTTGATCACTCCATTCCTAAGAAACACCGTCTCTTGTCAGCAGCTAGAATGAAAAAACTGTTACAAAAAGGTGTCATGGGATATATCCTGCAGATAAATGAAGTGCAGACATAAAACAACAAAAGTCCCTCACCACCTCCAGTGGCATTACAACCTCTCCTACAGAAATTTTCAGACATCTTTGTAGAATCACAAACACTTCATCCAAAAAGGGATTGTGATCACAACATTATATTACAGGAAGTAGCAAAACCTCCAAACTTGAGACCTTATAGAGTTCCTCACTATCAGAAAGCTGCCATGGAAGAAATCATCAAGCAAATGATAAAAAGGGAGAGATCCAGGAAAGTTTTAGCCCCTTCTCATCTCCTGCAATTATGGTGAGGAAAAAAGATGGTGGGTGGAGGTTATGTGTGGACTACAGAGAACTAAATGCAATAACTGTGAAAAATAAATTCCCAATGCCCATTATTGAAGATCTTTTAGATGAACTGCATGGGGCTAAAGTGTTCTCTAAGTTAGATCTGAGGTCTGGATATCATCAGATCAGAATGTCCATAGAAGATATTCCAAAAATTGCTTTTAGAACTCATATGGGCCATTATGAATATATAGTAGTTCCATTTGGGTTGTCCTATGGACCAGGTACTTTTCAGAGCCTTATGAACACTGTGTGTGAGGAAATCAATGAAACAGAAAAGGAGAAGTCTATCTTGGTGTTCTTGGATGACATGTTAATTTTCAGCAAGTCATTGGTGCAACATTACAGACACTTAGAGAGGACCTTCACTATCTTGAGGAAACATGAGTTATATGTGAAGCAATCTAAATGCATTTTTGCCACAGACCAAGTAGCATATCTAGGTCATATCATTTCTGATAAAGGAGTGGCTACTGATCCAGATAAGATCACTTCAGTAAGGGATTGGCCAGAGCCTGAAAATGTCACAAAGCTCAGAGGTTTCCTAGGACTGACTGGTTAGTACAGAAGATTTGTGAAAAATTATGGACAAATTTGTAGACGACTGCATGCCATGCTTAGAAAGATGCTTCCCAATGGGGACCTGAACAAAGCAAAGCTTTTCAAACTCTCAAACACACTATGACTAGCTGTCCTGTGTTGGCCCTGCCAGACTTCTCTGCTCCTTTTACAATTGAAGTTGATGCTTGTGCCAAAGGTATTGGAGCAGTGCTCATGCAGAAAGGCAGACCTATTGCTTATCTAAGCAAAAATTTAGGTCCAAAATCTGCAGCTCAATCCATATATGGAAAGGAGGCCATGTCAATTCTAGAAGCTCTTAAGAAGTGGAGGCATTATGTGTGGGAAACAAACTGATCATCAAGACAGACCAACAATCTCTGAAATATATGACTACTTAGAGATTAACTGAAGGAGTTCAACATAAACTACTTCTTAAGCTGTTGGAATATGATTATTCCATTGAGTATAAAAAAGGAAAAGAGAATACAGTGGCAGATGCACTGTCTAGAAGAGATAGCAGTCACCAGATACAATGCAATAGTATCACTAGGGTCATTCCAGCCTGGACTAAAGATGTAATGAAAAGTTATCAGGGAGATCTAGATACTGACAAAGTTTTGAAGAAAGTTGCTGCAGACAATGAGCCACATCCAAAATTTTCTACTCACAATGGCCTACTGAAATATAACAAGAGGACATATGTGGGAGCTAGCACTGCATTCAGTCAGAAACTCCTACAAACTTTTCATTCCTCTGCTTTAGGGGGTCACTCTGGCATTAAAGCAACATATTACAGGATCAATAAAGTGTTTTACTGGCCCAACATGAAGAAAGACATTGAACAATTTGTCAGCCAGTGCCCTGTGTGTCAGCTAAACAAAGTGGAACATATTCATCCTCCTGGACTTCTCCAACCTCTTCCCGTTCCTAATATGGCTTGGTCCCACATTACTATGGATTTTATCACTACACTGCCAAATTCTCAAGGCAAAGAGGTCATTCTGGTGGTAGTGGACAGACTAACAAAATATGCTCACTTCCTACCTTTGGCTCATCCTTACACAGTCCAAACAGTGTTTGAAACATTAATGGATAAGTGATCAAATTACATGGTCCGCCCATCTGCATTATGTCTGACAGAGATTCAATTTTCACCAATGCTCTGTATCAGGAACTGTTTAATGCTTTTGGGGTGAAGATCAGGTTCAATATTGCTTCCATCCACAAACAGATGGCCGAACTGAGAGAGTCAACCAATGTTTAGAGGCTTATCTAAGGGGCATGGTTTTTCAAGAGCCAAAGAAATGGTTGAAGTGGTTACCACTGGTAGGATTGTGGTACAACACCAGCTACCACTCATCACTGAATTGCACTCCATTTCAGGCACTCTATGGTTACAAACCTCCACAAATAGGAGAATTTGCTGCAGAACAGTTACTAACTCCAGAAGCAACTCCGACCATATCTGAAAGAGAGCACATGATGCAAAGATTGAAAGCAAATCTTGAGCACGCCCAAAGCAGGATCAAGCATTTCGCTGACAGAAATCGTACAGAGAGACAATTGGAAGTAGGTGACATGGTGTTCCTGAAAATATAACCATACAGACAAAATGCTTTTGGTCTGAGGGGTTCACTAAAGCTCAGGTCTAAGTTTTATGGGCCATATAAAATTCTGGAGAGAATTGGAGAAGTTTCTTACAAGCTTCATCTTCCTGAAGGCACAAATATACACCCAATGTTTCACATCAGTCAACTCAAGAAGCACATAGGCCACCAAGTTGTTCCTCTTCCTCATGTTCCTATTGTAACTCCAGAGGATTATGTCAAAACCATTCCAGTAGCAGTGCTTGATCGTCAAGTCATACAAAGGAACAAATCTCCAGTGGGGCAATGTTTGGTGCAATGGGAAAGTTTGGCTCCGGATGATGCAACATGGGAAGATGCAGCCTTCCTCAACAAGACCTTCCCAGGACACAAGCTTTTCCGCCTCGAGGACAAGGCGATCGTCATGGTGGCGGCATTGTCGGGACTCGAACAAAGAGCCTACTGACAAAGATCCCGCAGAGACAAGTCCAGTTCAGACAAGCAACGGTTCAAATACGCAGCAACCAGCTCAACGGCTCGGATGGAATCCTCACCGTTTCACCTGGGGTTAAGTTTCAGTCACTGTCTATAACCGTTAAGTCTTGTTTAAGGGTTCTACCGCGATGAGCTGGACTGTAGCTTAAAAGCATTCGCGAAGGCGTGGCTCAGCAAGTTGTAATTCAGATTTCCTTTTAGTTGGTAGGTAGAACCCTAGCTATCGTATGGAAGACGGGGTCTCTTGCCTCGCGATCCATCTATTGTACCACTGAACTCCCAGAATTTCCTCTGTTCTTGCATAATTCGAGACGATCTAGCAATTCCTGGTAATTTGAGCCTTACACGCGGTGAGCAACTCCTCTGGACCCCCCTTCCTCCACCTCGACTCGGTCGCCGTTTGCCGTCCCCGAGCACATCCGAGCTCACGCGTACTCGTACGTACGTGCGTGCGTGAGCTGCCGCCTGCTTTTGTTGCACTGCTGCTCGACTGCGCGCCTGCTCTGCTGCCGCGCTATCTCTCGCTACTGCTCCTGATGCGTTTGCTGCTTCTTGCTGCTCACCGGCTGTCGCTCCTGATGCTCTACTTGTTGTCGTCACCGCCTACTGTGTCGCTGCTACCTACTGCTCCTCCTCCTGTTGCGCGCGCTGGCTTGGCCGCCCCCGCACGCGTCGCATCACGCCCACCCGCTGCTTGCCCGCCCACCCCTGGCGAGCCTCGCGCTTGACCGCCGCATTGTTGGAATTCCGTCCACAGGATCGATCACATCAAAGTAGACGAAGAACACGGGCACGAAAACTTGGCCAAGGGCACGTGTCGTGCCCCTTCTTTCTCTTTTTAGTTTCTCCTTTTTCTCACCACAATGTTACAAAGTTATGCCCTGGCTGCATATATATATGACAAATGTTTCCTACAAGCAGTGGTAGTTACCACCACTTGCGTTTTGTATGTTGTATGTAGTATCTGTCGAAACCGAGAGTATGTATGTGTAGTATGTAGTATATAACAATGATTAGGTAGTATATATACTAATTTTTAGGTAGTATGTACCTTTTTTGAGTATGCTCTTTTTTACGTACAAATATGTACGTATTTCATAAATATAACAAAAACTATGGGCTCATATGCAATTTTTTCATGTAACTTGCTTTGAAATAGCTTAAATATAGTATATGAACATATTGAAAATAATAAAATAGTATATATAGTACCATATGGTAGTATATGAGACATGTGGAGTAACTATCACCGGGTGGTAGGATGAATTTTCCATATATATATATATATATATATATATATATATATATATATATATATAACAGAATATTATTATGTTAGCATCGGTCCCTATAAAGGCGCGATGTGCAGAGCACGGTAGAAACTCCCCGACCCGCTCTCAACCTAACCCGCCTCCTGCCACCGGAGGCAGCCGTCGCGGGCGAGCGAGCGACTGCGGCAGCCGGAGCGAGGGAGCCCGCGGCGCCGTGACGGGTCGCTCCTCCGACCCACGCGCTGACGCCAGCCGGCCGTCCGCTCCTCCGCCGACCGGCTATGCACACTGTCAGGACTGTTGCCGATTCAGGCAACAGCCTGAACCAGTACAGGGCAGGATTCGGTTAACTCGAAGAAGGAGCACCGTCAATCTTCGATCGCACGGCAGCCAACGCCCAATTACCGTTTCGTCCAGGCGGGACTTCCCTGACCACTGATCTTCAGATGGACGGCTGGAGTGGACGCGAGCACCGTAGCTTCAGATCAACGCTACCTGTAGTGGAGCTGCTCTGTCCCTTTTGCTTTTTCACTTTCTGTAGCTATTTAACGGAGCCGATCCTTGTGTGGAGGGCATCTACCTTGTAATTGGGCTGTGCCCGAAGCCGCCGTGTTCCGGCTGGCACCAACCCTAGCTACTTTCCCCTTTGCAATTCCTCTGAAATCACATCCCAATTGGAACATATTCCTGTGTTTCTCGTAATAGATGCTTACAATTCTCGACAGTACTGGCTAGGTCCTGTCAATTGGTATACAGAGCAAGGTTTAATCCTCGGAGGCGGCTCGTAGCGGACTTCAGATCGGATCTGGAGAAGGCTTGGTGGCGGCGCGAAGCAGGGAGGAGACGGCGGCGGTAGACTGTTCGGAAGCAGGATTGGACCGGTGAGTGGTTTCTGAAGAATCTTTCTTCAGTGTCAAATCCCACCCAACCCTCCCTTCCAGTGCTTCTTTCTCCGGCGACGGACGACATTCATGGCAGCTCCGGCGTGGCGTTCGGGACGAGGCCAGGTTTCCGGAACACCAGAGTAAAATCCCTCCCTCCACTCCCAAGAAGCAGCTCCGGCCACGGCTCTCAACGCCGAATGATCAACCCTCCCCTGGACCAGATGGCGAAGGAGGACGAGTCGTTGGACACAGCGTCTCTGGAACTAGAATCTCTGCAGCTGGACATCAAGACCCTGAGGCAAAACAGAGAAGAAGATAAAAAGGAATTCTATGACTTCACTGAAACTGTCAACAGAAATTTTGCCAGCATTGACAGAAACTTCAAGAAGATACAGGCGAGCTTGCGCAAATTAACTGAGGAAGAGAAAACTGAGGAAGAAGAAGAAGATCCAAGTCCTCACTCTGGCTATGGGAGTACTATACCTCCTGGCCGCCCCAAGCAGCTCTCAGGCTCAAACCAGACTGCACGACCAGGAGCCACAGTAGCTGGATCTGCTGTTCTTATTGATAAGGCAACAGGAAAAGAACTGAACTTGGATGGCACACCTAAAGGGCCTTATAGACATCCAAATCATACGGCAAACAAAGTGGAAATCGTCACCCCTCAAAGTAATGTTGGAGCAAACCAGGGAGCACTTCATGCTGTGGAAGAGATACATGAAGAGGGCCATCACCAGGAGACACAACGAACACGACCTTTGCACAATGATGTGCGAAGGAACATCTTAAGTGTCAAACCTGCTAAACTTAACATCTCTGAATTTGAAGGAACTGATGCAGATTCTTGGATACAGAACATCGAACAGTTCTTTGAAGCTTCCAGAACACCCCTAGAACAGAGAACAGAGATTGCAGTTTCTTACTTAAAGGGAGAGGCCATTCAGTGGTGGAGGGGAACAGGATATCTGGTCACTAACATGCCCTGGCACAGATTCTGTACCTACTTAACTGACAGGTTTGCACTCACTTCTGTGTGTGAGAATGTAAAAGCTTTTCACAGTTTGACACAATCGGGCACCGTGGGACAGTACATTACTGCGTTTGAACAGAAAATGAACTTAATGAGAAGGGATAATCCAGCAATTCCTGATGATTATTATATGAATAGTTTCATCTCTGGGCTAAATCCTTATATACAGAGCCATCTGGAATGTCTGCAACCAACCACTATACAAAAAGCTATGTGGTTTGCTAGGAGAATGGAAAACTCTTGCCCTCCAACTACCAAAACCCACACCCCTTACTACAGGAAACAAGCAACTGTTGAAACCAGCAAGCAGCCTGTCTATACTTCCACTCCTGCAGCTACTGTCATACAACAGGCCAGAGAGAAAGGGATACGCTACAAATGCAGAGAACCTTGGTTTCCTGCTCACAAGCAAGTCTGTAAGATGTCTCAAAAGGCACAAATCCAAGCTCTGCAAGAACTGAAGAGTGATAAACCTGAGGTGATTTACATTGTTGATGCAGAGGAAGAAATGTCTGAAACTGAAGAGGAATTAGAAGATAAACAACAACTCAAGATTTCCATGCATGCAGCTACGGGTTCACCTGAAGAGTCTACCAAGCACACATTTACTCTACAAGTTAAAATGGGACAAACAATGGGACTCGCTCTGGTTGACAGTGGGAGCACCACCACTTTTATGTCACCACAAGCTGCTCAACAGGCTGGTTGTAACATTACTCCAGTAAAGAGAGTCCAAGTCACTGTGGCCAATGGTGGCAAATTAACAAGTGATTTCTCTTGCGTTCAGGCAAAATATTCTATACAAGGAGAGAGCTTTCAATCTGATTTCAGAATTCTGAACCTCACGGGATATGATATCATTCTTGGAGCAGATTGGATGTTCAAGCACAGTCCTGTTACCTTTGACTTGCCCAGAATGGAACTAACAATTAAGACACAATCTGGACAGTTAAAGACATTTGTTGATGAAACGCTCCCAAACAGCCCCTGTACACCAGAACTACAAGATATGGACCAGATTCTTGACAATATACTGACTGGAGCCTTGATGTGGATGCAACCAGTACAAATCCAGCCTGAAGAGCTTCTACCACAGAAACCAGCAGTAACTAAAGTGTTAGAAGAATTTCAAGATGTGTTCCAAACACCTACTGGACTTCCACCAAAAAGGGATTGTGATCATGCCATTAATTTGGAACCAGGAGCACCCGTGATCAATCAAAGGTGCTACAGGATGCCCCACCAGCAGAAAAATGCTCTTGAAGCAATCATCAAGGACTTAATTGCTCAAGGAATCATAAGATTGAGCACAAGCCCTTACTCCTCTCCTGCTATATTAGTCAGAAAGAAAGATCTAACTTGGAGGCTGTGTGTGGATTACAGAAAGTTAAACTCACACACCATCAAGAATAAATATCCAATCCCTCTAATTGAAGATCTGTTGGATGAGCTCAATGGAGCAAAAATATTCACCAAAATAGACCTCAGAAGTGGATATCACCAAATTAGAATGAAAGAGGAAGATATTGCAAAAAGTGCTTTCAGCACTCACATGGGTCTGTATGAGTTCTTGGTAATGCCTTTTGGAGTGACTAATGGCCCACCATCATTCCACCAACTTATGCACTCTGTTCTGGGCCCTCTCCTCAGGCATTGCGTGCTTGTGTTCTTCGATGATATTTTAATCTTCAGCAAGTCATTCGAGGAACATCTGGAACATTTAGCTCTTGTTCTGTCTGCTTTGAGAAAACATAACCTCTATGCAAAACTCTCCAAATGCACGTTTGCCCAACCCAAGGTGGAATACCTAGGACATGTCATTACTGCTGAAGGTGTGTCCACTGACCCTGCAAAAGTAGAAGCAATAACTCAGTGGCCTACTCCTGAGAACACCACTCACCTCAGAAGTTTTTTGGGGCTCACTGGTTACTATAGAAGGTTCATCAGAAATTATGGGATTGTGTGCAAGCCTCTCTATGAAGCTTTGAAGAAAGATGGTTTCAAGTGGGAAACAGAACAACAAAATGCATTCCTGCAGCTCAAAGGCCTCATGACACAAGCTCCTGTGCTAGCCATGCCTGATTTCTCTCTGCCATTTGTGCTAGAAGCTGATGCTTCTGGATATGGGATTGGTGCAGTCTTAATGCAAAAAGGACAGCCACTTGCATTTCTCAGCAAGGCCATTGGACCTAAAGCAGCAGGATGGTCTACTTATGACAAGGAAGCTTTGGCAATTATTGAAGCAATAAAAAAATGGAAACATTACTTCGCTTCCTCTTCGATTATTATCAGGACTGACCAGCAGAGCCTCAAATACATCCAAGAGCAGAAGCTCACGGAGGGTGTGCAACACAAGCTACTAATCAAATTGTTGGGCTACAAATTCACTATAGAATACAAAAAAGGAAAAGAGAACAAGGTGGCCGATGCACTTTCCAGAGTTAAACATTCTGTCCACTCCTTCTTCTCCTCTGTGGCTATTCCTACATGGATTACTGATGTAGTAAACAGTTATAAAGAGGATGCCAAGTGCTCTGAATTGCTGTCCCAATTAGCTGTGGCTCCTAATGGAAAACCACCATACACTCTCACTAATGGGGTGTTGAGGTACAAGGGCAAAATCCTCATTGGAACAACCACACCTCTCAGAACATCCTTGATAACTTCATTTCACACTTCTGAATTGGGGGGTCACTCTAGAGAAAGAGCCACATATCATAGATTGAAGATCTTGTTCACCTGGCCAGGAATGAGAACTGCTATGAAAGCATTTGTGCAACAATGTCCAGTCTGTCAACTGAACAAAGCTCATCATTCTCCTTACCCTGGTTTATTACAACCATTACCAGTTCCTGATTTTGCTTGGACTCACATAAGCATGGATTTTGTGGAAGGACTACCTGTCTCAGAAGGCAAGGATATGCTGTTAGTAGTAGTGGATAGATTCACTAAATATGCCCATTTCATAGCCCTCAAACATCCAATCAATGTCAAAGTGGTTGCTCAAGCTTTCACAGATAACATCTTCAAGTTGCATGGCCTGCCAACTGTTATTGTGACGGACAGAGACAACATTTTCACTAGTCACTTGTGGCAGCACCTGTTCAAGAAAATGGGCGTCAAATTACATCTCAGCACCTCCTATCATCCTCAAACCGATGGGCAGACCGAGAGGGTAAACCAATGCTTGGAGAATTACTTAAGGTGCATGGCATTTGCACACCCCAAGAAATGGCACAAATGGCTTTCCATGGCCGAGTGGTGGTACAATATCAGTTTTCATACTGCCCTCAAAATGACACCGTTCCAAGCCCTTTATGGTAAACCTCCCCCATTGATTGCGGAATTAATGCTACCACCTCCAGAGGGAGACGATGCTCAAGCAGAGTTGGACAGGGAGGCAATGGCCCAGCAAATCAAAGACAATCTGATCAAGGCCCAACAGAGGATGAAGCACTATGCGGATAGAAAGCGATCTGACAAGAAATTGGAAGTGGGAGACATGGTCTATGTGAAACTTCAGCCTTACAGACACACTAGTTTGAGCATCCACAGACATCTGAAACTGCACTCCAAGTACTATGGGCCTTTCAGAGTCCTGGAAAAGATTGGTCAGGTGGCATATAAACTACTACTACCTGAGGGCTGCCAACTTCACAACACCTTCCACATCAGTCAGCTTAAAAAGCACATTGGACCTGATGCAGTGCCAAATCCCAAACTGCCTCTTTTGGACCAAGAAGGACACATTCTGATCCAACCGGAGGTCCTGCTCCAAAGAAAGCTGATTCCAAGAGTCCAAGGGGACATCAGCATTCCCGTGGTTCAGTGGCTGATCAAATGGGTTAACCTACCGGTCGAAAATGCTACCTGGGAAGATGTTGCTTTCATTCAGAAGGTTTTTCCTGCCTTCCAGCCTTGAGGACAAGTCTGGTCTCGATGGGGGGGGGGGGGGGATTGTCAGGACTGTTGCCGATTCAGGCAACAGCCTGAACCAGTACAGGGCAGGATTCAGTTAACTGGAAGAAGGAGCACCGTCAATCTTCGATCGCACGGCAGACAAGGCCCAATTACCGTTTCGTCCAGGCGGGACTTCCCTGACCACTGATCTTCAGATGGACGGCTGGAGTGGACGCGAGCACCGTAGCTTCAGATCAACGCTACCTGTAGTGGAGCTGCTCTGTCCCTTTTGCTTTTTCACTTTCTGTAGCTATTTAACGGAGCCGATCCTTGTGTGGAGGGCATCTACCTTGTAATTGGGCTGTGCCCGAAGCCGCCGTGTTCCGGCTGGCACCAACCCTAGCTACTTTCCCCTTTGCAATTCCTCTGAAATCACATCCTAATTGAAACATATTCATGTGTTTCTCGTAATAGATGCTTACAATTCTCGACAGTACTGGCTAGGTCCTGTCACACACCGAGCCGAACCGATACGAGCTGGGTAAAATCCCACCCACCGCCCAGCTCCCACTAGCGAATGGCCTCCGCCCCTGCTTTCAGCGCGCCGCCGCCGGCCTACCGCCACACGCGCCGCCGCCGGCCTCCCGCAAGACTCGCCGCCGCCGGCCCCCGCTTCCACCCGCCATCAGCCACCTTAAAGGGCCACCCAGTCACCTTCACCGCCGCCACAAGCGACGCGCCTCCTCCCATGGATGCGGTCGCCGCCCTGCGCCTCCTGCTGGCGACGAGCCCAGTCCTCCTTCCTTCTTCCAGCGACGCGCCGTTCAACGCCACCACCACTGCCAGTTCAACGCTGCCCCGACAAATCCTGTGCGTCAACCCCCTGGCTGACTTTGCTTCTCTCAACTTCAAAAAGAGGTTCCGTTCAGAAGCTTGAACAAGAAAAAGAGGTTCATTCAGAACTTGCGTGTGGTGTCTGTACTGCTGCTAACCTTGTTTTGCTTCTTTACAAAGCCTCTAGGAATATTAGTACTGAATTGTTTATGTCAGTTCCAGCCGGCAAGTGGCCCTGCACAACAACATGCAGCAGTTCGACAGGGGAGTGTGGGTCAGTACCACGCCGACAAGTCAGGCAGACGTCCTTTGCATCACGAACTAGTGCAGTTCGATCTTGCGCAAGCGGGAAATTCCCTGATGCCGAGTGTGTCAGTACCACCCTACACAGCAGCAATCATTGTCTTCTTGCAGCTTCCATTGAACAATTAATCCAAGGAATTTTGGGTGGAGCAACATTTGTCGGTCTTAGGAATCTCGATCATTATTCACCACCAGCCATGGTGATGGTCATTGCTGCTCTTTCCATCGCATGGGAGCCGGTTGTTGCTGCCCTTCAATATCTCTATATCTGAACTATTGTTGCTTGCTATCTCACCCCTCTCAAAACTTTTTGATGGTTCGTGTACAGAGAAATACCTTTTTTGTGTTTCTTTTTTAAGTCATTATATGCTCTCGAAATGTTTATGTTTATGCCTCAAAAGAGAGAGAGAGAGAGAGAGAGAGAGAGAGAGAGAGAGAGAGAGAGAGAGAGAGAGAAAACCAGTACGTGTGTCTCACTCTGTTACATAACATTTTAATTATCTTTGCCACAAAGCTTCATTTATCCAGAGAAGTTCAAAGTAAAGATTAGTTCACACTTTAGGTTTTTCTCCTTTGGTCTATTTGTTCAGTTCTGAATCCTTCGGTTTTGGTTGCAGAGAAAGTTCAAAGTTCATGCTCCTTTGTTTTTTGTTAAGTCAGGCAGAGTCAGGTCTTGCTCGGGCATCATCTCGTCTCGTCCGTTCAGCAAATGCCTCCAGATAAGTTTACACTTGTGGTTATTCTCGTTGGTTTAATTCTTCAGTCCACACTCCTTGGGTTTTTGTTCTAGAGAAGTTAAAGAAAACCTGTAGAAGTTTGTGGTAAGTTATGTTTCATTTGAAGCAGGAACATCAACTGCCACACCGTTGGTGTTTTGTATAATTCGTACCAATTGATTCATATGTTTGATTCTAACCCTTTAAATTTTACTGGACTACGCAGCCCAAGGACATGGTGTTGAAGCTGTCGGGCGTGCAGAGGCAGGCGGTGCTGAAGCACGGGGGCTTGTTGCTGCCAAGGGGCCGAACGACGCCCCTGTACTAGAGCAGGTAGTACTGCCTGGGCATGTCCACCTGCGACGTACCTGGCCACGGTGGCGGCACAACGGCGTCGAGCACGAGCTGCACGCAGCGCTTGCCCATGCAACCCGCCGCCTGCTAGCCCCGCATCCTGCCGGCGGTCGTCTCCACATCAGTTCGATTTGGGCACTTGGGGCAGCGGCTTAAAAGTTGACTGATGCCATGATTTGGCATTTGCTCTATGAATAGTGAAATAGTGTTGTGTATTCTTATCAGTTCATGGTAAGCACCCGAGCCGCCTTGGCCGCCTACTCATCCTCCACCTTGGCCACCTACTCATCATGTGCTGGTCAATGGTACAGATTGCCATCATGATACTTGTATTGGGGGCTAGAGCTCATGTATTACTCCCAGGTAAGTTCAAAATTTCATGTACATTGACAATGAATAAGTTCAAGTATATTAATAATTAGAAGTTCAGGTATATGGAATCTGATGCTTGCTGTGTGCATATGAGGGTCAGTTCATCTATGTGTTTGTTGTTTGTCTGAAGCACATCTAAATTTAGTGTCATTGCTAAAATGCAGGTTTAATTTTGTTGGTGTATGAATTTTCCACGGCAATCTAGCAGAAAAATGAGTGAAGGGGCATGTGTTTCTGAAAAAAATGTGTATGTTCAAAATGGGAGGCACGGTACATAGGGATGTTGTCCATCATCATTGATTGATTAAGTCACATGCGCGCGCGCACACACACATATTGACTGAACTACCCTGACATCGATGATAGAGCCTTTTTCTAATTCCCTCCTACACGACGACAGTACAATGATAGAATAAAAATCAGTTCAAAATATATATGCTGGAGGTTTGTTGGAATGACAGAAAACATCAGTTCAATTTTTCTATACCATCGCTTTTATTGCTAGATGTTCTAGTCACTTGTTTTCTTGATGCCATCAGGTGTTTGCTTAAATGCTTTCCAACAAAAAGCTCCAGAAAAGTTCATAGTTTGTTTTCAGAAAAGCTCCATGGCATTTCCTCGGCTGCAGCATGTACATGCATCCCTACAAAAAAAATGGTGAGCATACCCCCAGTTGCACGCTGCTTCCCCTATGCTCTGCATTTTTCTTCTTGGAGCCAAGCTGTTGTTGCTAATGCGTTTGGATTTGATAAACAAGATAGAGAATAAAAGGGACGGGTGAAGAGAGAGCAAGTAGAGGAGAAAAATTGTGGGAGCCAGGCTTCTTGAAACATTGCATCCGAGCTGATTCTGGCTGCCTCACGAGTTGACAACTAACTTATTTACAGAACTAAAAAATATATACGTTGCACTAAATATATATACGTTGCACTTCATCTTTACAGAGCTTATTTTCTAATAGCACCATGCCGTGCCTCTTGTGCTGCAAGACTGCTAGTTCTTCAACTAAAAAATATATACGTTGCACTTCATCTTTACAGAGCCAAATCCCGGTGTGCCCAGCCGCTGCTCGTGAACCCCGCCTCCATCAGCCCCACTTCAACGGAGCCGTCAGTTCGCAGGAGTAGGGGTAGCAGGTTCACCCGACGTCCGACGCATTCTTCCATCTCCAAAAATCTTGTTTTTTTAGTTCAGTTCTTCGTCACATGTTTCACTAGCTGAAAATGCATGGTGTTCTTAAATTGCTTGCGGACCACTAGTTGTAATTGCTTGACGAACAGAGCAAAGGTTTGTATCTTCATCTACAGTTTTTTCAGATATTCGTCGTATGCACGAGCACGGCTATATTTGCTTGTTATGATCTAGTGGGCAACATTAACATTTTGGTAGTCCTTCTGCAGGGCCCAAACCCACTATCGTGCAAGAAAAAGAAAGCAAAGCCCCAACCATCAGCTGCTCAATCATCAGGTAATTAATCAGCACTAAAACATACGTGTCTAATCCAATGTTGCGAAAGCAAGCTTGGAGTTGCCTGACTTATCTTTAGGTGTAGAACTGATAGTAAGATGGAGAAGAGATAATGCAACAAAAATCTTAGATAAGGCAGTGAAGTCCATTGCGCATTCTGATTTTTTGTAGCTCCAGACATCAGTTGTATTGAGACATGGATGGCTCTACACCTGAAGCACATATATCTGACAAGCATGATCACATGTTCCCTTCAGGGTCTGATGGCCCATGGAGAGGCGAAGCGAAAGACGGTTAGGAAGCGCAAGAGAATTGGCAAAGACAGCAAGTCCATCTGTATTTAATAGCAAGTCCATGTACTACTACATGAGAAGTACTGCTAGTGAGACTTCACTGCCCCATTTCAACAAACTTGTATACGCAATCCTGGTTTGACAAAGTACTCTGCTGCTGGTTTCAGTTCCCTCACTGGATTTGCAGGCTCACGACCATCCTCTAACACCCCGTCAGTGCCACCGATTTAAAGGAGCTCCGTGAGCGTGTACTTCTCCTGGTATACAATTTCGTTCCTCCCTATATTGCAGTCATTTTGGTTAGTAAACTTGTATGGACGAAAAAGAATTGTGCCAGGAAGTTCATATCTTAAATCTAGATAAGTTCGAAAAACAAACCACGACCAGTTTGAAAAAGAACCACCCTCGCGCCACCGCGGCGCCCAGGCCGTTCACTGCCGGCACCACAGTCCGTTCACCGGTGACACAGAGGCCGTTCAACGACGCAATGGTGAGGTCTGGCCTTTCCCCTTCCTCTTTTTATGTAGCCTCCGAGTCGAAGTTCACCTCCATGTGCTACTCCACTCGTAGCTCCCAGCCTACCCTCGAGCAAGTTCGTGCCGTGCACGAGATCAGTTCAACCTGTGCACTTGGTACATTTGTGGGAATGTCTGAGCAAAAAGAGAAACCACATATTTTTCTGCAACATTTCGACCCTGCATCCCATGAGTTCCTGATTTATTTCTTTTGTGCAATAGTTCGACCTCGACGCTTGTGGCAGTCCCACAAGGACGAGTATGGTCTACGATCGAGCAGTTGGTTCCCAAGCGAGTTCTTGGCTGAAGGTGGGCTTCCACGATGAGGTGTGGAACGCAATGTACATGGAGATCCTGATGGAGTACGATGATGGCGATGTGGCGCAGGTGGACCTCATGGAGTTTGGCTGGGCTGGCGGCGGTCGGCGGTGGACGCGGGTGCATGAGTTGTGGGGCTCCATCTGCCGCTCGACCACCACTTACTCCCACTCTGTTCACTGGTTTTGTTTTCATTGTCACGCCTGTTCCTCGTCGACCTGCAGCAGGAGACACGAGATCACCCCGGCACTGCTGGTCACATGAAGGTCGCCAAAAATGGTATATTCTCCATAAAAATAGGTGTTTGCTTATCTATATTCTCTATTGTTGAATTATATAATGTTAAAAAGTCCACTAGATGAAAAATTCGCTGTGTTAGCTAGATCAGTACGAGTGCTCATTAGTAAGACAAAAGTAGCAGTACTGATCATTACGACTTACACAAATACTAGTACTGATCAGTACTATATAGAGCCAAGCTTCACTATGGATATTACTGACCATAGGAATTTATTAGAATAATTTAATGTTTTTGTAGCTCACCTCTAATTTGTTTCTCTCTACTGCTCTTTTCTCTCACCATTTTGTTTCTCTCTGTACTGCAGCACGAGAGAGGTTTGGACGGACGCTGATCACTAGCCCACTATGACGCCGCCGATCACTAGCACGAAGGACACCAGCAGGTTGAGGATGAAGTACATGACGCAGACAATGAGGACGACCGAAACATGGAATCCGTACACATAGCACCAACTGCAAATTCAAAATTTCTGTCTGATGATTTGATTGCTACTTCTTAAAGAAAGTGTACATAACAGTTAGATGTTTCTGCAAGAAAGGAAAATTTGTATGAATCAAAAACAATGATCAGTATGAATCAAAAACAATGATCAGTTCGATAGTGCTCTCTCCTGCCTATTTTGGTTGATGCCACGAATAGTGAAAAAATTGTATGGGAATATTTAATTATTACTAGCATGTAAGTTCAAAAAATAAAACACAGTCAGTTTGTCTGTGAATTTGAGGAAATCCGTCAATGGACCCGAGGAAATTATGCTCAAACAAAAAACACAACACATTATTCGGGTAAAAATTTATTTCAGTTCAGCTACACAAACCATGCAAGTTCGATAATGATGATACCATAAGTTCGGACAAGGAAACAAATATGAATTTAAAACCAAAAACTTTCACTTCTATAAGTTCAAGTGCTCATCCATACACGGTAATTCAAGTTGGTAAAAGTTCAAGTCGCAAAACAAAAGAAGTCCAGAACATCATTGCAAGAAATGTGAGTTAAAAAAGAAACAAAACATTTTTCTTTTATAAAAAATGTCATTCAGTTCAACGATACAAACGATGCAAGTTCGGGGACGATGATATCGTAAACCGTTGAAAGGCCTGGCATGCTGCTGGCAGACGCCTTGGCTGAGTACCACTTCCCCTCCTACTTGCTCATGAGCGGCCACATTACACCCCAGGAGAGGACGGCGCCGAAGAGGAGGGAGAGGTTGACGAGGTGCGAGCAGATCATCCCGGCGCCAACATACGTCAGGCTGAAGTCGAAGAAAAATCTGGCCACGGAATCATCGAGAATTTAAAATGGTGAATTCTCTCATGCATTTTCATTTTTCAACCATCGAAACTTAAAAATTGTTCAGCGAGAGAAAAAAAGAAGAAGTCATATAGGCGTTACGTTTACTTCAGGTTTTTAGCCCGAAGGTGGGAAACCGGCGGAAGCCGCAGACGTTGCCATCGGTGTAGAACCACTGGAAGAAGCTCCAGAAGAAGCTGATCCCAAAGTACTTGAGGAATCCCACGGACCTGCTGCCTGTTGCGGTAAAGGTTGAAAGAAATTCTGAATCAGTCCGGGCCACCCGTTTCTAAAGCATTTTTTACACAGTTAAAACACGATTTGATTCATCGTAGCTGGGAATAAGAAGATGTCCTTTTCACGCAAAAGAAAGGAAAAATAAAAAGGGTCGGACCTTGCATTCTTATCTCCTTGAGGTGTGTGGAACCCGTTTATGAGGACGGCAGTGGCAGTCCCACTTCGGTAGATTAGCTTGTAGTCGATCATCAGTACCTGAAAGTGTTTAGTTTCACCACCAAATCGTCAGTTAAATTGAAGACCGATTGCGACTACGAATCAATTGTAAATATCTTTCTCATCAAGAACAAAAATAAAATGCAGACTGGCTAGGTTTAGTCAGTGACCGCAACCCTGGTGCTACGGTCTTGCGAGCAATGCCTCAAGTTTCAGTTCTTCTGACAGTATAGCAGCGACCCAGGAAAATCGGGAAGCGCGGCTCACCATGGACACGGAGAGATCAGAGAGGGCGCTGGAGCATGGAAATGGAATTAAGCCCATAGTTTTAATTTCTTTGTGTCCTCATAAATACAACAAATCAACAAATCATGGTGATACCTAATCAAATTCAACAAATGAACAAATCAATCAAGGGGCGGTTGACCATTGGCCATCTCTCCTTCTTTTACAGCAAAAGCCTCAGCTTCTTGGTGGGGAGAGGGCTCTGCACCTCCTCCTCCTCGGCCCACCTCTTCACCCCTGCTTTCTCCGGCATCGGCAGCAGGTTCAGGTCGAAGTTCCTCAGCACGGCGGAGGACGCCGACATGGAGACGGACATGGACATGGACACGGAGGTGCCGTCCCAGTAGTGGCAGTGCTTGTGCCCTCCGAGCGCCTGCCCGGTCTTGAAGCCCCGCCCGCAGACGGTGCACTGATGCGGGCCGCCGCTGCTCTCGCCCGAGGACGCCGCCGCGCTCGCCTCCGACCCACCGCCCGCGGACGCCTGCACGGCGATGCAGCGCTCTCCGGTGGGCGGCGGCTTGCGGTGGCTGGACTTGTGCCCGCCGAGCGCCTGGTACGATGCGAACGCCTTCCCGCAGACCGCGCAGCTGAACCGCAGCTCCTGAGCCGGCGCGGGGGACGGGTTCCACGCGCTCGCCTGCTGCTCCTTGTCGGTGGCGACGAGCGCGGCGAGGCAGATGGCGAAGTAGTCGTCCTTGTTGAGCGCCGGCGTGGCGGTGGGAACCAGGGAGAGGGAGAGGTCGGTCTAGTCCGCCACCATCCCGCGGACAAAAACAAATCCTAACCGGACTCTAATTTACTAGTAGTTAACTCCTATCACAACACGGACTAGTACTTCTGCTACTTGCGTGCAACCAGCCACACGTACTTTCCTTCAAAAAAAATTTCCTTCCTTCCTTCCAAAAAAAAAAGCCACACGTACTAATCACCGGCTACCTTGATCACCATTAGTCTAAATCTAGTATAAACTCCTACTACATGACTCAACCAATGCTATGACTAGGACAAGATTACCTAAGAATCTTCCCCTAATCTTGATTTGTTATCTTCTTGTACTCGTTCTGATCTTGGCTCGTTGAATATCTGCATCTTGTCGACTCATCGACTCAACCGCCATATCCGTACACCGAGTATGACCCATTTGGAAACATGCAGAACCTTCTTGCTCTACAATGTTGTGCCACAGCCATTGCTTGGCCGCTGCCTTGCACTCGGTCCGCACCATACTCAATATACTTGCTTGCAGTAGATCCACTCTTCACTGGTCGCACTCCTCGCTTTTTGATGGCTTCGCCTACCATCATCCGCCTTCGGCATCACACCGAATCTCCGCAACCAGGACGCTCCACGAGGACATGGACATGACTCACGGAACACCGTGCATACCGCTTCAACTCCAACGAATCACACACAGAGACGAGCACTTGGACATGACGACGACTCATAGACGCAACAACGACTGATCTTGCAAACTCGCACGACTCCTTGACTCATCCAACTCCCCTGGATGACGATCTTGATGAGCTCCAGTACCGCACCTCGGCACCACCTCTCCCATCAACGATCTCCTTCCACCATCTTCCCGACGACAACCTGTCGTCTACCACCTTGTCGCTCCACCGAACGACGATCGCCTGACCCTCCTCGTCGCTGCATCACCCAACGACTTCATGACCCGCCCCGGGGCGCTAGTAGGTCACCACCCTGGGGCAAGCGCGGCTTCAAATCAACCTTGCTCTGATACCAATTGTTGGAATTACGTCCACAGGATCGATCACATCAAAGTAGACGAAGAACACAGGCACGAAAACTTGGCCAAGGGCACATGTCGTGCCCCTTCTTTCTCTTTTTATTTTCTCCTTTTTTCACCACAATGTTACAAAGTTATGCCCTGGCTACACATATATATATGCACACGCACGCCCATGCGCCTGCGTGCGCGCGTGCACGGCATGGCCCTGCCGGCTATGCCACTGGCCGGCCGATTAGCTTAGGCCTAATGGCCACTGCGACTTGGCCCCAACCCCTGTTAATTAGGGTAGGCCTAATTAATTTTGCCCAAAAAACCTTGTTAATTTATCTGTCTTTTTAGTTTAGTCTGGTAATTACACAATGGCACCTGGGTCAATTGGGCCCTCTGGACCCACATGTAAGCCACATGTACATAGTGATGGGTACACTTCTGTGTGCCCACAGAATTTTTCCAATTAACTTCGAAATAATTAATAATTCCAGAAATTCAAATAAAATTTGAAAAATCATATAAATAATTCGTAACTCGGATGAGAATAATTTATATATGAAAGTTGCTCAGAATAACATGAAGAATCCGAATATGCTATCCACTCATCTGTCACATGCCTATAATATGATGAACACAAATCTTTCCCCTCTGGTTCATTTGTCCGAAAACTGCCTAAAGTCGGGAAAACATTCCCAGATGTTTCCCCGCTTCGTCTACAACGTGTAGCACTGCGATAGCTCACCCTAACACAACATATTGCCATGTCAAGCATCACGATGCATTTGTTTGCTTTATATTTACTGTTTCTTCCCCCTCTTCTCTCCGGTAGACCCCGAGACGACGCTGCTCCCGGGGTACGACTACACACCTGACGACCAGTCCCTTTCAGCAGAGCTTCCAGGCAAGAAAAAACCCCTTGATCATTCCTATATCGCCCATTCCTTCTCTCTCATGTTTGCATTAGATTTTGCTACCATTGTTCGTCTATTCCTATTCTGATGCATAGCCTGCTTTTGTAACTTGCTATTGTTACCTTACCTTGTATCATATATGCTTAGTATAGGTTGATTAGTAATCCATCAGTGACCCCTCACCTTATCCCTGTTGCCCCCGCTTTATTACCGGATGTTCCGATCAACGTGATCGAGGTGCAGAGACCGACACATCACCGAACACCCCCTTAGTTGTACGACTCTGCAGAGCTACTATTGAGTGCTGAGGGTGATACCTCTTAACGCACTCCTAATAATATCTCTGTAGTGTAGATAATCGGTCGTGGATTACGGAGGGTGATTCCTCCTTCACCACTGTCGATAACGACTCTGTCGTGCAACTCCTCAAGTGTGAACCCTTCAAGGGTGATTCTCCAAGTTCACCTTGACGGTTACATTGAGTGGAAATCCATCGAGGCTGATTTCTCAGGGTTTTCCCCTTGATATTGGACACAAGGTTACCTTGACTTTACCTCAGAACCTTGTTGAAGTCGGGTCGGCCCCGAGGGGTACCCACGAGAGTTACCAGAGTCGGATTGACCAAGAGCGTACCCGCGAGATAATTACGCGGCACAACCGGGCAGCCTTAGCCCTTGGCATAAGTCCGCGAGATGGGACAAAGGGACCACAGATCATGGATCATTAATCATTTCCGCACCCTCCCAAGATACTAACGGGTTTGGATATGTGAGCTGAGTAGGCCTCTAGCCTTTCCGCATTGACCACCACGCGGGAATAAGTATGGGCAATCGGCATCGTACGATTCTTTCGAAAGCTCTCAGATGTCAGTAGTTTAGCAGTGCGCGCCCGGTTGGACGGTGACCACCTGCGCTTGTATAAGGTGGTGGATTTGCTCCAGGCCGCGTTCGCAACGTGCAGGATTGCAAACGATGAATGGCCCATGACCCCTTCGCATTTAGGATGTAGACTGTCGTGTTGGCCTCTCTGATGAGGCTAGGTAGGACTATGGTGTGTCGATCAGTCGAGGCCGGGCATGACCTAGAAAAGTGTGTTCACCCGGATTTAATCAAGCGTGTTGGGTAAGTTGGTGCACCCCTGCAGGGAAGTATATCTATTCGAATAGTCGTGTCCATGAATAGATGCTCGGAGTTGTATCCCGATCTATACAACTAGAACTAGATACCGGAGGCACTAATTGGATATGATGGCTCTGGGATCACTTTCTCGCAGGGAGTCGAGAAAGGATCTCGAGGCGTTACTACAACATACTTGTTACTTATGATATGCTAATCTGCACTCCTCTAATGCTGCAAAACGCTGCAATATTCTAGTTTTCGATAGGCTAGGCCTTCCCTTCTATTCTGGCATTTCTGCAGTTCAGTCCAAAGATTTAGCCCCATTCCTTTGATACTGATGCATACTTAGTATAGATCTTATGTAAGTCTTGCGAGTACTTTGGATGGGTACTCACAGTTGCTTTGCTACCTTGTTTCCCCATCTACCTGATTATTTTTTATCAGATGACAGAGTCCAGGATCCATCTGATCCCGCTGACGACTACTACTACCCCGACGAAGCCTACTACTACGTGGAGACCATCGACGACTAGGAGTAGTTAGGAGGCTCCCAGGCAAGAGGCCTTTGCCTTTTCGATCACATGTCGTTGTTTTGCTAGCCATCTTAAGGAAGACTTGTCTACTTATGTCTGTACTCAGATATTATTGCTTCCGCCGACTATTGTGTATTCGATCTTATGTATTCGAGCCCTTGAGGCCCCTGGCTTGTAATATAAAGCTTGTATTATTTTAATTTGTGTCTAGAGTTGTGTTGTGATATCTTACCGTGAGTCTCTGGTCTTGATCGTGTGCATTTGCGTGTATGATTAGTGCACAATTAAGTCGGCGGCATCACATGTTGGTATTAGAGCCGACTGCCTGTTGGAAGCCCCTTTCCAACTACTTGGCTAAAGTTGAGTCTAGTCTTTGGAAAACTATTTTACTAACATTGTTGTGTGGCTTACGGGCCCACATCGCCAATGGATGGTATTAGGATCTTTTATTCCTCTCCTTTACTCCGGAATTATGATCTCTCTTCTATTCGGGTTAAAGGTTTTACTAACTCTAACTTTAGGTTCTCGTAACTACTTCCTCCCGGAGAGCCCCTCATTCCATATGATGGCTTGATTCATCAGAAGACTCTGAAGATACTCTCAGATGTTCTCTCGAGAACATGTTGTAGCATCCCAAATTTCCAATTTGGAATGTTATACATAGATCATTCATGCATATCATATTTTTGCTGCATTTCGTTTCGCGATCCTCAAAATCCTAAGCAACTCAAGGACCCTCAGAGAGAGTTCGGGATTTCCCTGTTTTCATATTTGAATTTTATCAAATATTGAAACGAGGATTATTTGTTTTAATTATTTTTCTCTCCGAAAATATTTCGTATTCAAATATATGAGAGGAGATAATATGACTTCTCAAAAATAAATGAAATATTGGAGGAAAAATATTAAAATCAAATATTGGATTTTATTCGGAGTTTTTCGCTATTTTATTTGAATTAGGAAAAATATACGTTTTTTAAAATTGCATTTTAGGCCCAAATAAATGTTCACCTTGTCCGGCCTATTTTTAGAGGACGGGGAAAATTTATTTCGGGATTTTTGGAGTCCGTTTAATATTTCTTTTCTTTCTTTTTCTGCATGTTAGAATTATTAAAAAAACAAAAGTGAACCGACTCAGGGCCGTAACTGGCCAGGACTCCTCGGGCCGGCCTTTAAAGCCCGAGAGCCCGAGCCCCGAGCCAGCCCAGCCGTCACCCGCGCCCTAACCCTAATCCCACCGCCGCACCGCGCCGCCGCCCGCCGCGCCGGACTCGCCGGACCCGAGGTAGCCGCCTCAGTTTTCGTGAGAAAACCGTTTTGGTTCTTTTTCGAAACCCTAGATCCATTTTTTATATAGATCCGGTTCGGTTTATTTTCGGTTTAGTTATTTAGCGAACGCCCGTTTTACGTTCGTTTTAACGAACGGTTTTCACCGTTTAACCGCAGACAACGAACGTTCGTTCGTTAGCCTGTTCGTCAGTTTTTCTTTTTTCTCAGATTTTCCGCGATTATTTTCGATCGCGATTTCTGATCCGATTTTTGTTTTAGTTTATCTTTTCGCTCGTTTATCGGAATCAGGCGATTCAAGCACCTAGATCTTCGTCTCGAAACCCTCTTTTTGTTTAACCAACTTGAACAAGATTTTGGTACTGTAAAATTTGACTTTAGTTCAGATTAGTAAACGGATCTTGTTTCTTTCGCAGTTTGAGTTTCGTTGCTCCGCTTGATTTGATTCTTTTTGCAAACCGGAGTTCTTAAGTTGAACTTTCTGGTCAATTCCTCTTACTTGAGTTTTGCCCGTGCGTCTTTGCTTGATTGCTTATATATGCTATTGTTTGTTTGCGATAGAATTCCCAGAGTGCGAAGCGTGCTACTACGAGTCCCTAGGTTTTGTCGATCGTCAGCAAGGCAAGTAACACATTGATCATACTTCTTTCATACCCAGCTTTTATGCATTAGTTCCAATCCTCAAACACTGCATGATTAGGATGTGATTAACTTGTGGGTATTGGGAAGTAGTTGATGAGGTAGAACCTATTGCCCTG
Organism: Triticum aestivum; assembly: GCF_018294505.1. Classification (NCBI taxonomy): domain Eukaryota; kingdom Viridiplantae; phylum Streptophyta; class Magnoliopsida; order Poales; family Poaceae; genus Triticum; species Triticum aestivum. The sequence continues at coordinate 247,642,006 of NC_057799.1, forward strand.
TTATATTCAAACCTTGGGAGTTACTTCTACGTATTGCTTAAATTGCTATGCTATGCTCGTAGACGTGGATTAGGTTTGAGTGTATCCATGACAGATGTGAGATTGATTAATTAATGGTTCAACTTAAGGTGGCAACTTTAATACACATCTGGGTGGATTGCTTGTCGGGCACCTGGAGAATCCAGTGTTGTCCTAGGATATCCCGGAGTACCCGTGTGATCATCCTAAGGTCCGCCACCCAGGCTCAAAGGGAGCTGAGATAATTTCATGCTAGAAACTTCCGTGTGCAGCCACAAGCTATTATGGGCTCTAGCATAGTTGAGTAAGTTGTGTGAGCTCTTGAAGAGGTGGATCAGCAGGTAGAGGGATGTAGGTTGGTATGGTCTGCCCGGAGTAAAGAGTTAATGTTTTTGAAAGGCTATGTCTCGGTCATCCGTTTCTCAAACACCTTGTAGTGCGAGAAATCCAACGGAGGAGATCGAGTCTTGTGGGGAAAAGTGCGCAAACCTCTGCAGAGTGTACAATCTAATCATGGTTAGCCGTGTCCCCGGTTATGGACAATCTTGAGTATCTAGTACTTGGAGTATCCTAAGTATCTCATCACTCTAAATTAATATTGTTGGGTTGATAGTTACTTTAATTGGGATTGAGTTGGAGGAACCTTCTCAATGATGTTTCAACTACCATGATAGTTAAAATAAAATCTATTCCTTTGTTGTAGGGAAAAATTGGCTTTTCGCAAAACTATAACCATAGAGCTTTCCACCAGCCAAATATTCATGTAGTGATAGCGTTATTCTGTTCTTGCTCTACTGTGTTATATTGCCAGCATATTCCATGTGCTGACCCGTTTTCGGGCTGCAACGTATTATGTTGCAGACTTTTCAGACAAGGAGTAAGGTTCGTTAGGTCGTTGCCGTGCAGCTCAGCTATGCCATTGGAGTTGATGGACTCACTTTATCTTCCAAGCCTTCCGCTGTTATCGTATTAGATGGCCTTAAGCCATATCTATTGTAATAAGTTCTCTTTTGAGACATTCGATGTAATAAGTGTGTGATTGCTACTCTGTTATAAATCCTTCGAGTACTGTGTGTGCCAGCATTACCGATCCAGGGATGACACTGAAGCACAGAGACTTGACCGTTTGAGGTCGGGTCGCTACAAGATGGTATCAGAGCATAACTGAGTGTAGGACACGACCACTAAGATAAGCCCTAGATCACTCTTCTCTACTCATTTCTGACTCCTCTCCATTTTCTACTCTTTAGGATGGCGGATTTGAAGAACAAGTTTGCACAACCGGATGTAGACACACCCTTTGGACGCCACCTGAAGGAAGTCACTAGGTACTTGAACATCGGAATACCAAGCTTCACCGGGACTTACAACGCCACTTTACCAGAAGAGGAGCGCTGGATGATTCAAGTTCAAGTTCCAGGAAGGACGTTCTCGCCAATCACCAAGCCCATAGAATTTTCTTTTGAAGCACCCACCTGGAGTCTAGGCAAGAGCATGGCAGCCCACATTACCATGGGACGCATTGGAGAAGTCTACAACAAGGATCTTAAGGACACTATCTACCAAATATGTGGGCGCCGAGATGAGCAATGGGAGATGATCAACACCAAGAAGGACAGATCCATTGCAGCTTTCATCCAGGAGTTAAACCAGCACATTCGACGCCAGGAGAATCAGATGTGCGCAGACATGATAGATTTGAAGAGGCGAAGACAAGGATCATCGAGCTGGAAGAAGAACTCAAGTCTACACACGATGGATATGAGGAGGAAATTGCAACACTATTGGAGAAGAATGACGACCTGATAAAGAAGATCGGAGTATTCATGGGAGATCCCGCGCCGGGAGAAGAGGACGACGATCCCAATTGCCCGGAGAAATACATCATCATCGACGACACCGACTCCGACACCAGTGATGATGACTTTGAAGACGAAGCTGGAGCAGACATCATGGAGTCTTCCACCGATCAAAATTTCTAGACGACCACCAAATGATAGTAGTATTTCCCCCATGTATATAGTAGTAGTTGAGCACTTTTACGATAGTTCTAGACCGTTTGTATGCCCTTGCTTGCTTGATTGAGTGAAATGTTTGTGTTTGTCTCATGTGCATATGGGTAGTGCTTTCTCACTAGACCCCTTTTCTATTCTAATCTCTCCCCTCTAAACCCACCAGATGCCTCCGAGACGTGACACCGGATTTGCCTTCCCGCCAAAGCTCACTCAGTTGATCCAGCAGCAGAATGCCTTGATGCAATTGTTAGTCCAGAACCAGGGCAACAACAACAACAACAACAACCCGCCTCCAGTTGACAACTTAGCTCGCTTTTTGAGGTTGCAGCCGCCGGTGTTTTCCAGTAGCACCGAGCCTATAGTTGCTGATGATTGGCTACGCCGTATTGGAAGGGAGTTGACCACTGCAGGATGCACAAATGCTGAGAAGGTGCGCTTTGCCGCACATCAATTGGATGGACCAGCAGCCTCATGGTGGGAGAATTATACGGACACTTTCCCCATAGCCAACGTCACTTGGGATCAGTTTCATCAAGCTTTCCGCACAGCCCATGTCTCAACTGGAGCTATGAATATGAAGAAGCGTGAGTTTCGCAACTTACGCCAGGGGAACCGTACTGTGGCTCAGTACGTGGATGAGTTTAGCAAGTTATCTCGTTATGCCCCTGATGATGTGGCCACAGATGCCGCGAAGCAGTAGAAGTTTATGGAAGGGCTGAATGATGAGATGAGCATGCAGTTGATGGTGGCAACATTCAACAACTACCAGGAGTTGGTAGATAAGGCTCTTATGATTGAAGGGAAGCAGCAGCAAATTGAGAGCCGTAAGAGGAAGTATGGGCAAGGGAGGTATAATTCAGGAGCTCAGCAGAAGCCTCGCCTAACCCCGAACTCGGGAGGACTTGTTCATAACCATGGAGGTCATAACCACCCCGGAGGGGAAAAGGATTAAGTATGTATCTAGGCATGCGCCTAGGAGGAGCCAAGTAAATACCCTCACGGGAGTTGTTCAGGAGGAAGTGCCTGTAGTGAAGGATTACCCGAATGTTTTTCCAGAGGAATTACCAGGCATGCCACCGGATCGAGACATCGAGTTTTTGATAGAGCTATTGCCAGGTACAGGGCCAATATCAAAGAGACGCTATCGGATGCCCGCAAATGATCTGGAGGAGATTAAGAAGCAGATCAAGGAGTTATTGGAGAAAGGTTACATTCGACGGAGTTCATCACCATGGGAAGCCCCAGTGCTTTTAGTTGAGAAGAAGGATAAGTCTCTAAGAATGGTTGTTGATTATCGTGCGGTAAATGAGGTGACGATCAAGAACAAATACCCATTGCCGATGATCAATGATTTTTTTGACCAACATCAAGGAGCTAAGATGTTTTCAAAGATCGATCTGCGATCAGGATATCACCAGCTGAAGGTTCGAGAGAAGGATATACCAAAGACAGCATTCACCACACGGTACGGGTTGTATGAATATACGGTCATGTCATTTGGACTGACTAACGCCCCTGCCTACTTCATGAGCATGATGAACAAAGTGTTCATGGAATATTTGGATAAGTTTGTTGTGGTGTTCATTGATGATATAATGGTATACTCGAAGAATGAGGAGGAGCACAAAGAGCATTTGCGTTTAGTTCTCGAGAAACTCAGGGAACACCAGTTGTATGCCAAGTTCAGCAAATGCGAGTTTTGGTTGAAGGAAGTCGGATTCCTTGGACATGTTATATCAGGAGAAGGTATAGCGGTAGACCCCACCAAGGTTCAGTCAGTCACTGAATGGTTGGCACCCACTTCAGTTAGCGAGATCCGCAGTTTTCTTGGACTCGCGGGATACTACCGAAGGTTCATTGAGAATTTTTCCAAGATTGCAAAGCCAATGAATGAGTTATTGAAGAAGGATACCAAATTTAAATGGACGGACGAATGTGAGGCAAGCTTTCAGGAGTTAAAGAAACGTTTGACCTCAGCCCCAGTACTAATTCTGCCGGATATACGCAAGGATTTCCAAGTGTATTGCGACGCTTCTCGCCTAGGACTTGGAAGTGTGCTTATGCAGGACGGAAGAGTTGTTTCGTATGCCTCACGACAACTAAAACCGCACGAACTGAATTATGCCACGCATGATTTGGAGTTAGCAGCAGTAGTGCATGCGCTCAAGACTTGGAGACATTACCTTATTGGAAACCGTTGTGATGTGTACACGGATCATAAGAGTTTGAAGTACATCTTCACACAGAAGGAGCTGAACCTTAGGCAGAGGAGATGGTTGGAGCTTATAAAGGATTATGACATGAAGCTGCACTATCATCCAGGCAAGGCCAATGTCGTAGCAGACGCTTTGAGTCGGAAGAGTTATGCTAACACCCTAGGGAGCACGGGATTGCCAAAAGAGTTAGCAGAGGATCTCAGGGAACTTCGATTGGAGATTGTTCCTAGAGGTTTTGTTGCAACAATGGAGGTTCAGTCTACATTGTTAGCAAAGATTCGAGAAGCTCAGAAGGATGACAAAGAGATTGCCGAGATAAAAGAGAGAATGAGCAAAGGAAAGGCCAAAGGTTTTCGTGAGGATGAGCACGACACCTTATGGTTTGAGGACCGTGTTTATGTGCCCAATAACACAGAGATCAGGAAGTTAATACTTCAGGAGGCTCATGACTCACCATACTCGATACACCCCAAAAACACCAAGATGTATTTGGATTTGAAGGAACGTTTTTGGTGGACAGGTATGAAGAAGGATATTGCCGAGTATGTAGCCGTATGTGATGTATGTCAGAGAGTGAAGGCAGAACATCAAAAGCCAGCAGGATTGTTACAGCCTATGCCGATACCCGAATGGAAGTGGGATAAACTTGGCATGGATTTTATCACCGGATTGCCCAGGACCAAATCAGGATATGATTCTATATGGGTAGTAGTTGATCGCTTGACCAAAGTGGCTCACTTTATCCCCGTGAAAACAACCTACACCAGTGCGAAGTTGGCCAAGATATATATGACCAGGATCGTATGTCTGCATGGAGTTCCGAGGACCATCGTATCTGATAGAGGAACACAGTTTACTTCAAAGTTTTGGCATCAACTGCACCAGACTTTGGAAACGAGATTGGAGTTCAGTACATCGTTTCACCCGCAGACGGATGGACGGACCGAGAGAGTCAACCAGATTCTGGAGGACATGTTGAGGGCCTGTGCGCTAGATTATGGATCTAGTTGGGATGCCAATTTGCCCTACGCGGAGTTCTCATACAACAATAGCTACCAAGCTAGTTTGAAGATGGCACCGTTTGAAGCCCTATATGGACGAAGGTGCAGAACACCGTTGATGTGGGATGAAGTTGGAGACCGACAGTTGTTTGGACCAGAATTGATCAAGGAGTCCGAAGAGAAAGTTAAGTTGATCCGAGATAGACTGAAGGTAGCTCAGTCCAGGCAGAAGAGTTATGCAGATTCGAAACGCAAGAAGGTAACCTATGAAATTGGAGATAGTGCATATATGCGAGTATCACCCTTGCGAGGAGTGAAACGTTTTGGAGTTAAGGGAAAGTTAGCCCCGAGATTTGTAGGACCGTATCGTGTTTTGGAACGTATGGGAGAAGTTGCCTACAAGTTGGAGTTACCTGAAGGACTGTCAGGAGTACATGATGTATTCCATGTTTCACAGCTGAAGAAGTGTCATGCTGAGATGGCCGATACACCGTTAAGATATATAGTACCCTTGGAGGCGATTCAGTTGGACAGTGATTTGACCTATGAGGAGAAGCCAGTCAGGATTCTTGAATTTGCCAGCCGGGTCATCCGCAGCAAGGTTATCAAGTTTTGCAAAGTTCAGTGGGGCCACCATACCGAGGATGAAGCCACCTGGGAACGAGAGGATGATCTTCGCAAAGACCACCCACACCTATTTTCTAGCCAACCCGAATTTTGAGGGCGAGATTCATCTTAAGGGGGGTAGGTTTGTAACATCCCAAATTTCCAATTTGGAATGTTATACATAGATCATTCATGCATATCATATTTTGGCTGCATTTCGTTTCACGATCCTCGAAATCCTAAGCAACTCAAGGACCCTCAGAGAGAGTTGGGGATTTCCCTGTTTTCATATTTGAATTTTATCAAATATTAAAACGAGGATTATTTGTTTTAATTATTTTTCTCTCCAAAAATATTTCGTATTCAAATATATGAGAGGAGATAATATGACTTCTCAAAAATAAATGAAATATTGGAGGAAAAATATTAAAATCAAATATTAGATTTTATTCGGAGTTTTTCGCTATTTTATTTGAATTAGGAAAAATATGCGTTTTTTAAAATTTCATTTTAGGCCCAAATAAATGTTCACCTTGTCCGGCCTATTTTTAGAGGACGGGAAAAATTTATTTCGGGAGTTTTGGAGTCCGTTTAATATTTCTTTTCTTTCTTTTTCTGCACGTCGGAATTATTATAAAAACAAAAGTGAACCGACTCCGGGCCGTAACCGGCCAGGACTCCTCGGGCCGGCCTTTAAAGCCCGAGACCCCGAGCCCCGAGCCAGCCCAGCCGTCACCCGCGCCCTAACCCTAATCCCGCCGCCGCCCCGCGCCGCCGCCCGCCGCTGCCGCCGCCGCCCCGCGCCGCGCCGCCGCCCGCCGCGCCGCCGCCCGCCGCTGCCGCCGCCCGCCGCGCCGGACTCGCCTGACCTCGCCGGACCCGAGGTAGCCGCCTCAGTTTTCGTGAGAAAACCGTTTTGGTTCTTTTTCGAAACCCTAGATCCATTTTTTATATAGATCCAGTTCGGTTTATTTCCGGTTTAGTTATTTAGCGAACGCCCGTTTTACGTTCGTTTTAACGAATAGTTTTCACCGTTTAACCGCACACAACGAACGTTCGTTCGTTAGCCTATTCGTCAGTTTTTCTTTTTTCTCGGATTTTCCGCGATTAATTTCGATCGCGATTTCTCATCTGATTTTCGTTTTAGTTTATCTTTTCGCTCGTTTATCGGAATCAGGCGATTCAAGCGCCTAGATCTTCGTCTCGAAACCCTCTTTCTGTTTAACCAACTTGAACAAGATTTTGGTACTGTAAAATTTGACTTTAGTTCAGATTAGTAAACGGATCTTGTTTCTTTCGCAGTTTGAGTTTCGTTGCTCCGCTTGATTTGATTCTTTTTGCAAACCGGAGTTCTTAAGTTGAACTTTCTGGTCAATTCTTCTTACTTGAGTTTTGCTCGTGCGTCTTTGCTTGATTGCTTATATATGCTATTGTTTGTTTGCGATAGAATTCCCGGAGTGCGAAGCGTGCTACTACGAGTCCCTAGGTTTTGCGGATCGTCAGCAAGGCAAGTAACACATTGATCATACTTCTTTCATACCCAGCTTTTATGCATTAGTTCCAATCCTCAAACACTGCATGATTAGGATGTGATTAACTTGTGGGTATTGGGAAGTAGTTTATGAGGTAGAACCTATTGCCCTGTTATATTCAAACCTTGGGAGTTACTTCTACGTATTGCTTAAATTGCTATGCTCGTAGACGTGGATTGGGTTTGAGTGTATCCATGACAGATGTGAGATTGATTAATTAATGGTTCAACTTAAGGTGGCAACTTTAATACACATCTGGGTGGATTGCTTGTCGGGCACCTGGAGAATCCAGTGTTGTCCTAGGATATCCCGGAGTACCCGTGTGATCATCCTAAGGTCCGCCACCCAGGCTCAAAGGGAGCTGAGATAATTTCATGCTAGAAACTTCTGTTTGCAGCCACAAGCTATTATGGGCTCTAGCATAGTTGAGTAAGTTGCGTGAGCTCTTGAAGAGGTGGATCAGCAGGTAGAGGGATGTAGGTTGGTATGGTCTGCCCGGAGTAAAGAGTTAATGTTTTTGAAAGGCTATGTCTCGGTCATCCGTTTCTCAAACACCTTGTAGTGCGAGAAATCCAACGGAGGAGATCGAGTCTTGTGGGGAAAAGTGCGCAAACCTCTGCAGAGTGTACAATCTAATCATGGTTAGCCGTGTCCCCAGTTATGGACAATCTTGAGTATCTAGTACTTGGAGTATCCTAGGGTTCATCACTCTAAATTAATATTGTTGGGTTGATAATTACTTTAATTGGGATTGAGTTGGAGGAACCTTCTCAATGATGTTTCAACTACCATGATAGTTAAAATAAAATCTATTCCTTTGTTGTAGGGAAAATTTGGCTTTTCGCAAAACTATAACAATAGAGCTTTCCACCAGCCAAATATGCATGTAGTGATATCATTATTCTATTCTTGTTCTACTGTGTTATATTGCCAACATATTCCATGTGCTGATCCGTTTTCGGGCTGCAACGTATTATGTTGCAGACTTTTCAGACGAGGAGTAAGGTTCGTTAGGTCGTTGCCGTGCAGCTCAGCTATGCCGTTGGAGTTGATGGACTCACTTTATCTTCCAAGCCTTCCGCTGTTATCGTATTAGATGGCCTTAAGCCATATCTATTGTAATAAGTTCTCTTTTGAGACATTTGATGTAATAAGTGTGTGATTGCTACTCTGTTATAAGTCCTTCGAGTACTGTGTGTGTCAGCGTTACCGATCCAGGGATGATACTGAAGCACAGAGACTTGACCGTTTGAGGTCGGGTCGCTACACTTGTGCTCATTGCTTTTGCAATTCCCTTCCACCGTCAAACCATGTGGATAACTACACACACCTGTCGTTCATACTTTCATTCCTAGTTGCTCTTGTTATTACAAGATACATCGGATTATTCTCTAACTTTTAAGGATCCCTTATGTCACTACCTTGCAGTTCTTTGCCACATGAATACCCCTATGAATAATTCCTGACACTTATCGAGGATTTGTTCGTTCCTAGTTGTTCATGTGATTCACAAGATACTTTGAAATACTATCCATCTTTCGATAATCCTCTGCCAACTATTGCTCTGCAAATACTTGTCTCCTTGCATTATGGTTACTTTCCATATGTCTAGCAATATTCATTAGTATCCTTTGTCATTGTCATTTTGAGCCTTTGATTCAATATGTTAGTGAATGGTCGCAATCATCAGCCAAAACTAGAATTCGTTCCTTCGGTTCAGACGACACTCCAGACATGAGCTGATTCTCAGCCAATCAAATTGCTGCCGATTGTGCCCCTAAGTCTATTCAACTTATCCATCCTCGATCAGAGCGTCTGCTTCTGATCCTTCAATTTGGAATCATAATTCCTTTGCATTTAAGCTTCGAATTATTCAGATGATTCCATAACCTGATGGATTTGCATTATTTCCTCTTCTAGCTGAGTATCATACTCCCCTCAGCTCCTTTGTGGACCGCAAGACCATTTTGGGATTGTTATCCGACCGTTCCTGCATATTCTAAAATTATGAGTTCTTCCCCTGATACATAATGCTTTTGCTAAATTGAATCCTTTGCTTTTGTCAACCATGCTTTGCTTTCGAGCTTGTGTTATTTACTCTTAAATTTTGTGGGATATGTTCCTAAGATGCCCCGATGGGTTGAATCTATGCCTTCCCTAATCTGTATGAACCCAAAAGTTAGGCGGGTTATACTCTACTGGCGCTTCGTCAGCTAAATTCTCAACACTACAACTTAAAAAGAGACGAGGAGTGAATGAAAGGTTATGCATTGGAGAAGTGGGAGTCGACCTTGAACTTTGTGTTGATGCCCATGGACATGATGTAGATCTTATCATGGAAGCTTCTTGTAATAATAATTATCCCCTTGCTATAAATTCATCTTGTATTTTGAATTGGTCCTTTGCAACCGTGGTTCCGACCATGATTATTCATCTTTGATCCCATTTCTCGGACAAGTTAAAGCACTTGTCTTCTGCAGATCAATACGCCTGCCCAACCTCTGTCTTGATCCACCTTCGAGTATTGCCCCCCTGTTATCTCGAGGATATCGTGCCATTGCACTATCTCTTGTGAATTATTGTTGGAATAATACTCTCACTGTTTTAGTCACTCCACATGTCTGCATTGTCCTTCACTCGAGAACTTTGACAAGTGACTCAAATCCGCACTGTGATTCAGTACCCCTAGTAATTTCTTGCTGGAAAATTTAAACTCTGTCTTATCATTCCTAGACTATCGGCTACACCACTGTCGTGCTAATTTTAACTGTGCTACCTGGTCCTTCTGCTCGATGCACAATTTTTGATGATGAGCTAAGCTTACATCGATCTTCCTCGTCATATCATATCGCCTTGAACAGCAAGCTTGATTCCAAGTTTGTGTCATACCCGTGGTTCCAATAACCTTTCACTTCATCATTCCTTTTGCTTGATGTCGTCGTTGATCAATTACATCTTCATGGAACCTCTCGACAAAATTTGTCGTGATCATCATCAATATTTTGACTTCTTCCAAGATATGAATCGAATTCATGATGATAAATACCATCCTTTCCCCTTGATAATTTGTGTTGCCATCGACAACATCCTTACCTTCTTTCCAACACAAACTTGTTCATGTTATGGAGCTCCTTGCTATCCAGCTTATGTTATGTTCTACCTTGTAGTATTCCCATCTTTTATGTCAAGGAGGTCAGATTGCACCACCTCTTATAAATTCTTGATACGACGATGCTTCTCACTATCACCATCTATTTCTTGGTCCCCATGTTGCTTCTAACCGGAATACCAATAAGTGAACTCTGTCGTGTGCCTTCAATACTCCTAGCAATCCTATTGCTTTGAAGTTAGGGGATAATTTCATTCTTAGCCTATTGGTTACTGAATCACCATTCTAACGTTGATTGTGCTACTTAGTCCATATTTTCAGGTGCACTTTTCGATCAATGTTTAATTGTGGATGTTCTCCTCGAACATACTTCATTATACACTTTGGTATGCCCACGGCTATCACCTTATTCACTTAATGGTGGGCATCCATGTTTATGGAAATCTCGATGAATTATTACTGAACCCATCAGCCACATCCTCATCTTCTCTGTGGTTCATGATGAGCATGTAAGCTAATGTTGGAAACTTCTGAAAGCATTGTCATTGAGCCTAACTCATGAAGTATATGTTTGATGCAAGAAGTATCTTCTCTAAGTTCGTGTGCATTGGATGCAAGTTATTGTCGCGAATATGAGAAAAGTTGTTCGCTTTCTATGGAACCTTCCCAATTCATTCGTGCATGTGCGAAGTATTCTATGGTTTGATAGATTTGCTACCTTCACTCCATATGTATTTCCTAGCACACCAAACCATTGATTGATTTGTTCAAGGAAAACAAGTTCCTTCATAAAAGCTAATCCATACTTGCACATGGAACTTTGATATCCTCGACGATGGTTCCCAACCAGAACTTGATTGCATTCCATTTTAAAAACTTTCATGTGGTCACGATTGTCTTGGGCAGTGAGCTCATGTGTGTCTTGCAATCCAGCTCATGTTTCGGAACTTGCTTCCATAGTTCATTTCCCGAGAATCTTACAACGTCATCTCGTCAATTTGTGTTGCACCCTTTTCTTCTTAGGCATCCCGAGTCTGAGGTATCCTGACACCAATCAGATCTGAATCTCGGGCAGATATGATGGTTGGAACATTTTCGAAGAATTATAACATTGGTCTTTATGTAACCCGGTAAGGTGATGTCATGTCTAGCACACCTGGCCAGAGGACCTATTGTTATAGTATCTTATTTAGCAAGGTTAGCCATTCTTCCATGAGGAAATTGGAAGATTTATTCTAGAAGTTGATCCTGATGGATCCTTGTGTTCCCAAACTCCGACCTTTACTTGATGACCATGTCGATGCTACCCCAAAGCATGACTGTGGTACAACAAACATCTATAGGACATTGGAAGTACAATGCTAAATGTTTCTTGATCAATTATCCAAACACCATTGTATGGGTAAACATCATACATTCCTTGCCCCTTTATCTAAATGGTTACATACTTGGAGTCCTGTCATGATTATCCCGCTCTGCTTGCTCTTGGGAAGGATATACACCTAATACTCGTGTATATACATTTTCCTTTCCATTGGTCTGTTCAAATCTGGTAATCACATTTTCCTTTCCTTTGGTTTGTTTAACCTTTCAAACAATTTATACGATCAAGCAGTAGTAGTTCCCTGCTTATGTAACCACCCCGATGTACAACTCTATCAGTAAGACCCTGCTACTATTGTTGATGACATTGTGGTAACCACCAATGGACGAGAACTTTGCCTATTGGTCCGCCTCGTTGAACGAGCAGGAAAATGGTTCTCTTCATCCCCCGCCCTTGTGACCGACGTTACTACCGACATAGCTGACAAGCTATCCTCTGACATGCCTTGCTATCGTGACCGTGCAAGATGTCATCGCCCTTCTTACTTTTAATCCACACTAACCATAGTTCCACAGGATCGAAACCCGACTCTCTTGTACATCCCTGTTCCGAAAGTTATTCCTCGCACTTGGCTTCGTATGTAATTCATGAGCTAATTTTCTTACCATGTTTCATTCCGGTATCAGATGCAACATTATTCTTCATTGCTTTGAAACCCTTCATCACCTGTTTTAGGCATCAACTGGATGCCTACTTGGTTGAAACTTGTTGGACTTCCTTATGTCACTCTCAATATGTTTCCTGGTGCTTCTAAAATCTCCTTACCTGAGATATACCGGATGACAATCTTTCCAGACATCCGTCCTCATAGTTTCCCCCTTCTACCCTATTCGTAAGAACGATGTAGTTCCCTAAGAAAGGATGACGACTTCATCCTGATGACCTGAAGCGGAGAAATGAATACATCAACGAAAGGGATCAACTTCTTCTAGAAGAGAAACCAAGACCGAGAAGGCTCGTTAGAATTCCGTAACCAATTCTTCCCCCTAACTCTACCACTTAAATCTCGGCATGAGATTTCTTGTAGTGGAGGAGATTTGTAACAGCCCCAGTATCATGCTACAGTAATTTCCCCTAATGGTGGCCATGTCATCGTGATTACTATGCAAGTTGCCACTTGTCCAAAATCAAAGTCAAATTCAAAATTAAAATAGAAGTCAAATTTTTGATTTCTTCAAACAGTAAAACCAAATAGTTCATAATATTAAAAAAATAATTTCTAGGTAATTATGTTGAGGAAAATAACATCACTAAAATTCCTAAAATGCCCCTGGTGATTAATTAAGAGGATCAGTAGCAAAATACTTGACGTTTTCAATTTCTAAAAATATCTAAAGTTTGCCAAATGCTCTGGAACTTTTTGTGTAACACCACACAATTGTGCATGATTTATGTGCCAAGTTTTGTATTAAAAAAACTCATTTAGTAGCTCAACTAAAATGCAAACTAGTAAAGAAATAAATAAAACAGAAGAAGGTAAAAAAAACCGAATTAAGCCTGTTGGGCTAGTAAGGCCCAGCCCAACAGGGGACTCCTTCAAACTCTTGTAGCGCTACAGGAGGGGGCGGAGGTGGCGTCCATCCATGGCGCCAGGGCCACGTGCCGGCCATTGGCACCCCCTCGGCCTACTAAGTTGTCCCCCAGAAACCCTAGCTCTCCCTCATTCATTCCCCCCTTGATCCCCATCGCCCCCCTCTTCTCTGGCTCAGATTTTGAGCTTGCAAGCTCACGCAGTCTCCGCTGCCTCACCATCATTGACGCGTCCACTGGCCTCTCCGGCACACGGGAGCACATCCTAGAGGTTCATCACGCTCTACCGTGTCCGTTCAGGGCATTGTAACGAGGTGGGGAGTTGTGTAGCCGACGCAGTCTCCGTCTTCTTCGTCTGGCCGTCACCGTCTCGCCATCACCATTGCCTCTCTGGTCCACCACGACCCTCCCCGAGCGCGCCAATGGACTCACGGTGAGCAACTCCTCTGGACCCCCTTTCTCCGCCTTGATTCAGTCGTCGTTTGCCGTCCTCAAGCACATTCAAGCTTGCGCGTACGCGTACGTACGTGCGTGAGCTGCTGCCTGCTTCTGTTGTGCACCTGCTCTGCTACCGCTACTGCCCCCGGATACGTCTCCAACACATCTATAATTTTTGATTGTTCCATGCTATTATATTATCATTCTTGGATGTTTCACGCATTAATATACTATTTTATATCATTTTTGGGACTAACCTATTAACCTAGTGCTCAGTGCCAGTTGTTGTTTTTTCCTTGTTTTTGTCTTTTACAGAAAATCAATACCAAACGAAACGAAACTTTTTGAGGATTTTTCTTGGACTAGAAGACAACCATGAAGCTTCGGGAGGAGGCCAGAGGGGCCACGAGGGAGCCAGAAGCTCACAGGGCGCGTCCCAGGGGGGCACGCCCCTAGGCTTGTGGGCCCCTCGGGGCTCCCCTAACCCTAATTCCAGCTCCATAAATACCCAAATATTCCCCATATACTAGAGGGCACACCAAAAATACTTTTCCGCCGCCGCAAGCTTCTGTTCTCGTGAGATCCCATCTTGGGGCCTTTTCTGGCACTTTGCCGGAGGGAGATTCGATCACGGAGGGCCTCTACACCAACCTTGCTGCCCCACCGATGACGTGTGAGTAGTTTACCACAGATCTACGGGTCCATAGCTAGTAGCTAGATGGATTCTTCTCTCTCTTTGATGTTCAATACAATGTTCTCCTCGATGTTCTTGGAGTTCTATTCGATGTAATCTTCTTTTGCAGTGTGTTTGTTGATATCCGATGAATTGTGGATTTATGACCAGATTATCTATGAATATTATTTGAGTCTTCTCTGAATTCTTTTATGCATAATTAAGATAGATTTGTATTTCTCTCCGATCTATTGATTTGGCTTGGCCAACTAGATTGATCTTTCTTGCAATGCGAGAGGTCCTTTGTGATGGGTTCAATCTTGCGGTGTCCTCGCCCAGTGGCAGAAGGGCTAGCGAGGCACATATTGTATTGTTGCCATTAAGGATAAAAAAATGTTTTTTTTACCATATTGATTGGATCTATCCCTCTACATCATGTCATCTTGCTTAAGGCGTTACTTCGTTCTTATTAACTTAATACATTAGATGCATGCTGGATAGCGATCGATATGTGGAGTAATAATAGTAGATGCGGGCAGGATTCGTTCTACTTGTCACGGACGTGATGCCTATATTCATGATCATTGCCTTAGATATCTTCATAACTTTGCGCTTTTATATCAATTGCTCAACAGTAATTTTTATGCCCATCGTATGTGTTCTTTCAAGAGAGAAGCCTCTAGTGAAAACTATGGCCCCCGGGTGTATTTCTCATCATATATTTTCAGATCTACAAAACCAAAAATAAAAAATACCTTGCTGCAATTCATTTACCTTTACTTTATTTTGCCTTTTTATTTATCTTTTGTACCTATCTCTATCAGATCTCATTCTTGAATTAACCGTGAAGGGATCGACAATCCCTTTTTCACGTTGGGTGCAAGTATTTGTTTGTTTGTGTAGGTTCAACTATTGGAGACTTGTGTGTACCTCCTACTGGATTGATACCTTCGTTCTTAACTGAGGGAAATACTTATCCCTACTTTGTTGCATCACCCTTTCTTCTTCAAGGGAAAAACCAGCGCAAGCTCAAGAAGTAGCAGGAAGAGTTTCTCGCGCGGTTTCCGGGGATGTTCTATATCAAACCTACCAAGTGCCTATCATAAAATCTCATCTCTTGCATTATATTATTTGCCATTTGCCTCTCATTTTCCTCTCCCCCACTTCTAAAATGTTTCCAGGAAAACATTTTTTTGCCTTTTTTGCCTTTATGTCTTACTTGGTTTGTTTACTCGTTTGCTTGGTATAATTGCATGTTTATTCAAAATCAGAGAGCAAAAAGTTTATGGGTCCTCATCCACTTGCTAATCTTTTTAAAAGATCCAATTATGATGAACTAATTGCTAGTGAGTTGAGTGCACTAGATATCTTTATGAAAGTTTTGCTTGAAATTCATGAATCTGAAAATTGTGATGAAGTGTTAAAAGAAGAAATTTATGAAGTGATTCATGATAGCTCCTTGAATGAAAAGCATGATTGCAATGGTGTTATTATAAATTCTATTAATGTCGATTGTGCTAATAATATGCAAATCCCTAAGCTTGGGGATGCTAATTTTGCTATGTCAATTACTTATTGTAAGGATCATGATTGGGGTGATTCTTCTTATGATCTTGAAAATTTATTTTAGCCTCATGATGAATATGATATTGATAATAGTGTTTGCAATAATATTGGAAGTGGGTTTGGAAGAGTGTCAACTCTAGGTAATAATGATCCCACTACTTTGGATAATGATCAATCTTATGAATTTTTTGATAAAACAGGGTTTGGAGAGGTCATGACTTTATTTTATGATAATCCCACTATTTTGGAAGAGTGTCAACTTTGCATGCATGTGGAACAATTAGAGAATATGTTATCTGATAGCTATATTGTTGAATTTTAATATGATCCCACATGCAATTATTATGAGAGAGGAAAATATGGTTGTAGAAATCTTCATGTTACTAAATTACCTCTCTTCATGTTGAGATTGCTACCGTTTCTTTTTTCTCCCTTGCATATACTAGATATTGCTTGTGTTGATAATTTGTTTGGCCATAAAATGCCTATGCATAGGAAGTATGTTAGACTTAAATGTGATTTTGACATGCTATATGATGCTCTCTTTGTGTTCCAATTCTTGTCTTCCATGTGAGCATCATTAGAAATATCAATGCCTAGCTAAAATGTTTTAAAGAAAAGCGCTTGTTGGGAGACAACCCAATATTTTTATTTTATGTTGTTATGAGTTCATGCAATATTACTTATATAATATTTGTGATTTAATGTTTTAATTAGTGTTTATGCCAAAGTAAGACCTTTGGGATGATTTGGGTGATAGTTGACTTGATTTTGCTGAAAAACAGAAACTTTTGCGCCTAGTAACATAATTGATCCGATCTGATGGAACATGATATATTATTGAATTGTTTACACAAGATTGATATGCGAATTGCCTACATTTTCCTAATTTTTCAGAATTTTTGGAGTTACAAAAGTATGACTGTAATTCTGGTCTTTACAGACTATTCTGCTTTTGACAGATTCTGTTTTTGATGTGTTGTTTGCTTATTTTGATGAATCTATGGGTAGTATCGTGGGATATGGACAATGGAGAAGTTAGAATACAGTATACATTATACAAATGTGAAATTGGAATGAGTTCACAATAGTACCTAAAAGTGGAGATTTGTTTTCTCATACTAACGGATCTCATGAGTTTTTTTGTTGAGTTTTGTGTTGTGAAGTTTTCAAGTTTTAACTAAAGATTTGATGGATTACGGAATAAGGAGTGGCAAGAGCCTAAGATTGGGGATTCCCAAGGCACCCAAGGTAATATTCAAGGACAACCAAGCATCTAAGCTTGGGGATGCCCCGGATGGCATCCCCTGTTTTGTCTTCAATCCATCGGTAAATTTACTTGAGGCTATATTTTTTATTCACCACATGATATGTGTTTTTCTTGGAGCGTCTTGTATTATATGAGTCTTTGCTTTTTAGTTTTCCACAATCATCCTTTCTGTACACACCTTTTAAGAGGGACACACATTAATTGTGAATTTATTATAATACTCTATGTGCTTCATTTATATCTTTTGAGCTAGGTAGTTGCTCTAGTGCTTCACTTATATCTTTTTTGAGCATGGCGGTGGTTATATTTTGTAGAAATTGATGAACTCTCATGCTTCACTCATATTATTTTGAGAGTCTTAAAAATAGTATGGCAATTTTCTTAGGTTATGAATTTCGTCCTAATATGATGGGTATCCAAGAGGGATATAATAAAAACTTTCATGAAGAGCATTGAATATATGAAAAGTTTGAATCCTTGCATTTGTTTTGAGATATAAAGATGGTGATATTAGAGTCATGTTAGAGAGTAATTGTGGATTAGTAAGAATATTTGTGTTAAGGTTTGTGATTCCCGAAGCATGCACGTATTGTCTCCCGTTATGCGATGAAGTTAGAGCATGATTTATTTTTGATTGTCTTCCTTATGAGTGGCGGTCGGGACGAGCGATGGTCTTTTCCTACCAATCTATTCCCCTAGGAGCATGTGTATTAGTACTTTGCTTCGATGGCTAATATTTTTTTGCAATAAGTATGTGAGTTCTTTATGAGTAATGTTGAGTCCATGGATTATACGCACTCTGTCCCTTCCACCATTGTTAGCTTCTCTAGTACCGCACAACTTTCGCCGGTGCATTAAACCCACCATATACCTTCCTCAAAAAAGCCACCATACCTAAGTATTATGGAATTTCCATAGCCATTCTGAGATATATTGCCATGCAACTTCCACCGTTCCGTTTATTATGACACATACCATCATTGTCATATTGCTTTGCATGATCATATTTTTATACATGTCACGCTAGATCATTGCACATCCCGGTACACTACCGGAGGCATTCACATAGAGCCATATACTTGTTCTAGTATCGAGTTGTAATTCTTGAGTTGTAAGTAAATAAAAGTGTGATAATCATCATTATTAGAGCATTGTCCCATGTGAGGAAAGGATGATGGAGGCTATGATTCTCTCACAAGTTGGGATGAGACTCCAGACTTAAAATAAAAAAAGAGAGGCCAAAGAGCCCAAAATAAAAAAAGAAGCCAAAGAGCCCAAAAAGAAAAAAGAGAGAAAAAAGAGAGAAAAAGAGAGAAGGGGCAATGTTACTATCCTTTTCCACACTTGTGCTTCAAAGTAGCACCATGTTCTTCATGATAAAGAGTCTCCTATTTTATCACTTTCATAAACTAGTGGGAATTTTTCATTATAGAACTTGGCTTGTATATTCCATTGATGGGCTTCCTCAAATTTCCCTAGGTCTTCATGAGCAAGCAAGTTGGATGCACACCCACTTAGTTTTCTTTTGAGCTTTCATACACTTATAACTCTAGTGCATCCGTTGCATGGAAATCCCTACTCACTTGCATCGATATCAATTGATGGGCATCTCCATAGCCCATTAATTTGCCTAGTTGAGACTTTATCTTTTTTGTCTTCTCCTCACAACCTCCACCATATTCTATTCCACCCTATAGTGCTATGTCCATGGCTCACGCTCATGTATTGCATGAGAGTTGAAAAAGCTTGAAAACAGTAAAAGTATGAAACAATTGCTTGGCTTGTCATCAAGGTTGTGCATGATAAACCCTTTGTTTGATGAAGATAGACCATGACAAGATTATATGATTTTGTACGGATAACTTTCTTTAGCCATGATATTTTGAGAAGACATGATTGTTTTATTAATATGCTTGAAGTATTATTGTTTTTATGTCAACATTAAACTTTTGTTTTGAATCTTATGGGTTTGAATATTCATGCCACAATAAGAAAAATTACACTAATAAACATGTTAGGTAGCATTCCGCATCAAAAATTCTATTTTTATCATTTACCTACTCGAGCACGAGCAAGAATTAAGCTTGGGGATGCTTGATACATCTCCAACGCATCTATAATTTTTTATTGATGCTATTATATTATCTATCTTGGATGTTTTATATGAATTTATATGCTATTTTATATAATTTTTTGTGACTAACCTATTAACCTAATGCCCAGTGCCAGTTGTTGTTTTTCCTTATTTTTGTCTTTTACAGAAAATCAATACCAAATGGAACGAAATTTTTTGAGGATTTTTCTTGGACCATAAGACAACCACGAAGCTTCGGGAGGAGGCTAGAGGGGCCACGAGGGAGCCACAAGCTCATAGGGCGCGCGCTGGGGGGGGAGCGCCCCCAGTCTTGTGGGCCCATCTGGACTCCACTAACCCTAATTCCGGCTCCATAAATACCCAAATATTCCCCGCATACTAGAGGGCACACCAAAACTACTTTTCCGCCGCCGCAAGCTTCTGTTCTCGTGAGATCACATCTTGGGGTATTTTCTGGCACTCTGCCGGAGGGGGATTCGATCACGGAGGGCCTCTACACCAACCTTGCTGCCCTAGCGATGATGTGTGAGTAGTTTACCACAGACCTATGGGTCCATAACTAGTAGCTAGATTGCTTATTCTCTCTTGGATCTTCAATACAATGTTCTCCTCGAAGTTATTGGGTTCTATTCGATGTGATCTTCTTTTGCGGTGCATTTGTTGAGATCCGATGAATTGTGGATTTATGATCAGATTATCTATGAATATTCTTTGAGTCTTCTCTGAATTCTTTTATGCATGATTAGGATAGCTTTGTATTTCTCTCTGATCTGTTGATTTGGTTTGGCCGACAAGATTGATCTTTCTTGCAATGGGAGAGGTGCTTTGTGATGGGTTCAATCTTGTGGTGTCCTCACCCAGTGACAGAAGGGGTAGCGGGACACGTATTGTATTGTTGCCATTAAGGATAAAAAGATGGTTTTTACCATATTGATTGGACCTATCCCTCTACATCATGTAATCTTGCTTAAGGCGTTACACAGTTCTTGTTAACTTAGTACACTAGATGCTCACTGGATAGCGGTCGATGTGTGGAGTAATAGTAGCAGATGCAGGTAGGAGTCGGTCTACTTGTTACGGACGTGATGCCTATATTCATGATCATTGCCTTAGATATCATCATAACTTTGCGCTTTTCTATCAATTGCTCAACAATAATTTGTTTACCCATCGTATTTGTTCTTTCAAGAGAGAAGCCTCTAGTGAAAACTATGGCCCTGGCGTCTATTTCTCATCATATATTTTCACATCTATAAAACCAAAAATACAAAATACCTAGCTACAATTTATTTACCTTTACTTTATTTTGCCTTTTTATTTATCTTTTATACATATCTCTATCAGATCTCATCCTTGCAATTAACCATGAAGGGATTGACAACCCCTTTTTCGTGTTGGGTGCAAGTATTTGTTTGTTTGTGTAGGTCAACTATTGGAGACTTGTGTGTACCTCCTACTGGATTGATACCTTGGTTCTTAACTGAGGGAAATACTTATATCTATTTTGCTGCATCGCCCTTTGCTCTTCAAGGGAAAAACCAACGCAATGTTAAGAAGTAGCACCCCCATGCGTTGATGTTGCCGCGGTGCCTCCTGCTACTGGTCCTGATGCGCTACTAAATCTTGCTGCTCACCGGTCGTCGCTCCTACTGCTCTGCTTGTTGCCGTCGCCGCCTGCTGCGTTGCTGCTACCTACTGCTCCTCCTCTTGTCACACGCGCTGCTGGCTTGGCCGCCACCGCACGCGTCGCACTGACGTGGCTTGAGACTGCGTCGGTATTTCCCCAAAGAGAAAGGGATGATGCATCATAGCTACGGTAATTATTCCCTCAGTTGTGAAACCAAGGTATCAATCCAGTAGGAGAACCAAGCAACACGATGTAAACGGTACCTGCACACAAAGAACAAATACCTGCACTCAGTTGATACGTCTTCAACATATCAATAATTTATGAAGTATTTATGTCATGTTTACAACAATATTATATGGTTTTGGTATGTTTTGATTAGAACTAACCCGGACAGACGCTGTTTTGAGCACAACTACTGTGGCGTCGTTTTTTGTGCAGAAATAAAAGTTCTCGAAATGGGCTAAAAAATTATGGTGATTTTTATGGACCAAAAGAGACCCCCGAAGCACAAGAGCTGGGCCAGGAAGTGTATGAGGAGGCCACAAGCCCTCTAGGCGTGCCCTACCCCCCAGGGAGGCTACTCGGGGCTTGCGGGCCTCTCGGGCACCCCCTTGACGTAATACCGACACCAAAAAATCTTATAAATACCCAAACATCTGAAAAGAATCCTAGATCGAAAGTTCCGCCGCCGCAAGCCTCTGTAGCCACGAAAAATCAATCTAGGCCCTCTCCGGCACCCTGCCGAAGGGGGCCATCATCACCAGGGGCCATGGAGGAGGAAGCCGGAGGGGGCCATCATCACCATGGAGGCCAAGGACTAGTGGGAGAACCTCTCCCCATCTAGGGGGGGGGGGAGGGCATGGAGGAGGAAGCACAAGGGGGAGACCCTCTCTCCCTCTCTCTTGGTGGCTCCAGAGTGCCGTCGGGGGAACCATCGTCGCGGTGATTGTCTTCATCAACATCACCATCTTCATCACCTTCCTCATCTCTTTTAAGCGGTCCACTCTCCAGCACCCCGCTGTAATCCCCTACTTGAACATGGTGCTTTATGCCACATATTATGATCCAATGATGTGTTGTCATCCTATGATGTTTCGAGTAGTTTCTTTTGTCTTCTGGGTTGATTGATGATCTAGATTGGTTTGAGTTGTATGTTTAATTTTGGTGCTGTCCTATGGTGCCTTCCGTGCCACACACAGGTGAAGGATTCCCGCTATAGGGTGTTGCAATATGTTCATGATTCGCTTATAGCGGTTGCTAGAGTGACAGAAGCTTAAACCTGAGTAAGGGGGTTGTTTGCGTATGGGAGTAAAGAGGACTTGATACTTTACTGCTATGGTTGGGTTTTACCTTAATGATATTTAGTAGTTGCGGATGCTTGCTAGAGTTCCAATCATAAGTGCATATAATCCAATTAGAGAAAGTATGTTAGCATATGCCTCTCCCTCATATCAAATTGCAATAATGATTACCGATCTTGTGAACAATTGCCTAGGACAATTTCGCACACCGTTCCATCATTATGCCACACTCGCTATTTGTAATATATTGTGATATATTCTAACTTTATGATAACAACAGTTATCTGATATCATGCAAAGCTATCCTCTTCATACCCACTACGTAGTTTTATTTCTCGTTTCTAGATGGAAGCAAAAGTTCGGTGTACGTAGAGTCGTACCAGTGGCAGATAGGACTTGAGAGAATATTGACCTTACCTTTAGCTCCTTGTGGGTTCGACACTCCATACTTATCACTTCCACCTTTGGAAATTTCTATGATAATTCCTTGCACTTGGGGATTATCAAGCTCTTTTCCGGCGCCGTTGCCAGGGAGCAATAGCGTGGGGTTGATATTCTCGTTGGTGCTTGTTTGCTTTCTTCACTAAGTAGATTTTGTTTTCCCTTTTGTTTTTGTTTTATTTAGTTGTGGGTGAAACAAACAATTTTTTTATAAGAATGCAAAATACAAAAAAAATTACTTGCCTCTTATGCCTAAAAACTTTTTCAAAAAGAGAAGTGATTGGAAGGTTATGCATTGGAGAAGTGAGGGTCGACCTTGAACACTTGTGTTCATGCTCATGGAAACAATGTAGAATTTTTCATGGAAGTTTCTCAAAAATAATTATCCCCTTGTATATATCCATTTTATTATAAAACTAATGTGCCAAGTTTTGGTTTTAGGATGATTAGATTGCTTGTTTTCTATGTGCGGTGCAATAACAAAAACTTTGGCTGTAGTGCGTGAATTTACTGGAACGTCAAAAGTTTCTAAAAAATTTACACAATATTTCTATACATTTTTTTCCTAAATTTTCAGAAGTATTGGAGTTACATAAGTATACGAAGTTTCCAGATGCTACAGACTGTCCTGTTTTTGACAGATTCTGTTTTCTATGTGTTGCTTGCTTATTTTGATGAATCTATGGGTTGTATCGGGGGGTATGAACCATGGTGAAGTTGGAATACAGTACATATAATGCTAATATGAAATTGAGTGAGTTTACAATAGTACCTAAAAGTAGTGATTTGCTTTATTATACTAACGGATCTCACAAGGGTTTTGTTAAGTTTTGTGTGGATGAAGGGTTCAAAGATCGAGGAGGTATCGATATAAGAAGAATACGGAGAGACAAGAGTTCAATCTTGGGAATGCCCAAGGCACCCCAAGTAAATATTTCACGGAGACTCAAGCATCTAAGCTTGGGGATGCCCCGGAAGGCATCCCATCTTTATTCCTCAACAATTATCTGTATACCTCGGTTTTTGTTTTGTTCACATGATATGCATCTTTTGTGTTTTTCTTTTCCTTTATGCACCATGCTAGTATGAGGTAGTCCTTCATTGATTTATAGAATTCTCCATGCACTTCACTTAAATCTTTTGAGTATGGCTTTATAGAATGCTCTTTATGCTTCACTTAAATCTTTTGAGTATGGTTTATAAGAATGCTTCTTGTGCTTCACTTATATATTTTGAGATTGGATATTGGTCAATCTATATTAAGTGTAGAATGCTCTATGAACTTCACTTATATCTTTTAGAGTATGAATAAAATTATCATCGAAATTGGGCTTGGAAGAGTATCATTAAAATATCATGCCTAGCTCAAAAGGCATTAAAGAAAAGCGCTTGTTGGGAGACACACTACTGGAATCAGCTTCTTTGCCATGGCGGACGGCAAAGGCATAGATCACGGACGTCAAACTTCTTTGCCGTCCGCCAGCAGACGGAAAAATGTCCGGATGAACACATGCCAGCAAAGGCCTTCTTTGCCGTCCGCTTTGTAGAAACGGACGACAAAGGATTGTGCCGTCCGCCGTTGGTGGCCAGCAGACGGCAAAGATCGTGGACGGCAGTGAGGTGGGGTGAGAGCTGTTAGGGGTTAACGGCGTGCTTTGCCGTCAGCCAGCAGACGGCAAAGAGGCTAAGGTCTTTGCTGCCCGCTGGCAGACGACAAAGTGCTCAAACATGCCAGTCCCAGGAATCACAGGTAGCTACCACGTGGCATATTTGCCGTCAGCTAGCTGACGGCAAAGAGCCTGTACAACCCTGTTTTTAATTTAATTCATTCAATTTGACAGCAATTCACATATATACATATATACACAACAAGCATATCCAACACACTAGTTTCATCATATATACATACATAACCAACACATATATAGTTCCATCCTTACATATTACAAAAGTTTCACATTTGTTCATCCAACACCGTTATCCATCCATCCATATAGCAAGTACCAACCATGCAAGTTCATTGATATAAAATAAAAGCACAAATGGAAAAGAAGCACTCCATCCATGCAAGCTTCCGTGAATTAAATCAAATCTGCAAAATGATAAACAAGATGTTAGAAGAAGAAAAAGGAAATGAAGAAGAAGAAGAAGACTATAAGAAGTAAGCATACTTATTATGTAAACTTGGTCATTTTGTGCTAACATAAGTAATTTTGGAGTTAACCTATAGGAAACTAAGCATATTAGAGCTAACTTATGTCATTTTGGAGAAGAAGAAGAATAAGAAGAAGATTATAAGCTTATTATGTAAACTTGGTCATTTTGTGCTAACATAAGTAATTTTGGAGCTAACCTATAGGAAATTAAGCATATTAGAGACAACTTGGCATATTAGAGCCAACTTAGGTAAAATGGAGCCAACCTAGCTAATTATGCCATCTTTGAGTGAACTAAGCATATTAGAGCTAACTTAGAGCTAACTTATGTCATTTTGGAGAAGAAGAAGACTATAAGCTTATTATGTAAACTTGGTCATTTTGTGCTAACATAAGTAATTTTGGAGCTAACCTATAGGAAACTAAGCATATTAGCGATAACTTAGCATATTAGAGCCAACTTAGGTAAAATGAAGCCAACCTAGCTAATTATGCCATCTTTAAGTGAACTAAGCATATTAGAGCTAACTTAGAGCTAACTTATGTCATTTTGGAGAAGAAGAAGAAGTAGTAGTAGTAGTAGAAGAAGAAGAAGAAGAAGAAGAAGAAGAAGAAAGAAGAAGACTATAAGGTTATTATGTAACCTTGGTCATTTTGTGCTAACATAAGTAATTTTGGAGCTAACCTATAGGAAAGTAAGCATATTAGAGCTAACTTAGAGCTAACTTATGTCATTTTGGAGAAGAAGAAGAAGAAGACTATAAGCTTATTATGTAAACTTGGTCATTTTGTGCTAACATAAGTAATTTTGGAGCTAACCTATAGGAAACTAAGCATAGTAGAGATAACTTAGCATATTAGAGCTAACATAGGTAACTAAGCATATTAGAGCTAACATAGGTAACTAAGCATATCGGAGGAAACAAAGCTATGTATGTATAGATCATTTTAGAGATCAAACATACCTAACATAGTTCAGTTCTCATTGTTCTTCTCCTTCTCCTTCCTCAGGCTGATGCGCCAAGAGCGGCGAGGCGATGGAGGCAGTGGGATGTAGTCTTCTACCACAATTGGCGTGGTCATGTCGCCCAGCTGTGGGATCGCCGGCGCCACCACCGGTGCGAGGTCATTGTTAGGCACCACCACCATCGCGAGGCCATCTTCAGGCACGACAGGCACGACCATCGCTAGGTCATCCTCAGCCACCACCATCTCTTGCCCATGGTCAGCCACCACCATCTCTTACCCTTGGTCAGCCACCACCATCGCTAGGTCATCCTGAGCCTGATGCCCACTCTGCTCCTCTTCTTCCCCACTCCAGTCCGGATCATCCTCCTTGCTGCCTTTGCTGCAGCCAGAATCGCTGCTGCTTTTGCTACAGCCAGAATCGCTGTTGCTTTTGCTACAGCTAGAATCGCTGCTGCTTTGGCTGTAGCCAGTGTCGCTGCTGCTGCTCCCATTGCCTGTCCAAATGCAACAATGACCGTTAACAATCGATGCGAGACAAAGCCAAATGTAGAGGAATAAGTAGACGGTAAAGAACGTACTAGAATCATCGTCGTCAGCGTAGTGCATGCGACACATAGTAGCGTTGAACACCTTCACGATGAGCATGGTGGCGTCGTCGTACCTGAAGAGAAGGAAGTACCCCTGCCGCAGGTGGTAGGCACGGTAGAACTTCTCCCAGCCACGACACAGGTACATGTGGCCCTCCTTGATCACCAACTCCACGTCCCACAGCCTGCGAAACCCGCTGCTGGCCTGTCGCAGCTTCACATTATTTGGCGGATCTTCACCCAACATGTTCATAAAAGTGTCAGGCAGCCTCTGCAGTTTGGGACGATGAGTGATGTAGCAAACAACAGAGTTATCATAATGAGATGGGTGAAGGGGAGATCTCTCCTTTTATATACCTGCCTCATGGATGATACTGAAGTCCCAAGTATGATACTGAAGAACTCGAAAGCATCCAACTCGTACTCCGGTGTGGCAGACCGGAGTCTGCGATGGCGGCTTCCCCCCATCTCTGATAAGCAGCAGAAGAGACCAATCAGTACCCTTACAACATTATCATACAACATTATAACATAAGAAATTTTGAGCAGAAGATAATCAACTACACCAAGTTATCATTTCCCATTCAAAAAACAATGCACTTGTGGACTTATGATGGCTCTAGTTGAATTTATTAGTAGCACTAGTCGTCCAAAATGTTGGCTTTAGTTGAATTTCATATAATAACTATTTTAACTTCTTTGGGTCAGCAAACTAGGCAACTAGCTAGCAGTATAAAAACATTCAACTAAAGAAAAGAAAGAAACTGCAAAACATGGCGGAACCCTAAATAAGAAAGTATAAAAACATGTCTTTTTCTTCTTCTTCTTCTTCTTATTCCTCTTTCTTCTTCTTCTTCTTCTTCTTCTTCTTCTTCTTCTTCTTCTTCTTCTTCTTCTTCTTCTTCTTCTTCTTCTTCTTCTTCTTCTTCTTCTTCTTCTTCTTCTTCTTCTTCTTCTTCTTCTTCTTCTTCTTCTTCTTCTTCTTCTTCTTCTTCTTCTTCTTCTTCTTCTTCTTCTTCTTCTTCTTCTTCTTCTTCTTCTTCTTCTTCTTCTTCTTCCTCCTCCTCCTCCTCCTCCTCCTCCTCCTCCTCCTCTTCTTCTTCTTCTTCTTCTTCTTCTTCTTCTTCTTCTTCTTCTTCTTCTTCTTCTTCTTCTTCTTCTTCTTCTTCTTCTTCTTCTTCTTCTTCTTCTTCTTCTTCTTCTTCTTCTTCTTCTTCTTCTTCTCCCTCCTTCTCTTCGTCCCTCCTCCTCCTCCTTCTACTCTTCTTCTTCTTCTAAACTAAAACTAATCTAAAATAAAACTAAACTAAAATAAACTAAAACTAAACTGAAAATAAAACTAAAACTAAAACTAAAACAGAAACTAAACTAAAAGAAACTAAAAAAACTAAACTAAAAAAGGGGGGAAGAACTCACTTGTAGGGGATCGCCGGTGGAGGAGGCGCGGTGCGGGCGGTGGATGGGATGGCGACCGCTGGAGGAGGCGGCGGCCCGGTGGAGGGGGAGGCCGGACAGCCGCGGTGGGACGGGGCGGGGGGTGACGCAGGGGAGTGGGCGGGGCGGCTGGGCGAGGGGGCGGCGGCGGCGCGGTGGAGGTCGGGGCGTCATAGAGGAGGGGTGCGGGGAAACGGGGCGAGGCAAGGGGGCGGCGGCGGGTCGTCAGGGAGAGAGGACGAGAGAAACACACACACACAGAGAGAGTGGGGCGGCCGGGATGGGGCTCGGCCCGTTAGTTAGGTCAACTCTTTGTCGTCCGCCATCCTTTGTCGTCCGCTTTTTTGCTCTTTGCTGTCTGCTAGCAGACGGCAAAGAGGGGGGCCATTAGGTTTTTCTATGCAGCTCGTTAGTGGGGCCCACCTCTCTCTTTGCCGTACGCCAGCTGACGGCAAAGATTCTTTGCCGTCCGCTAACGGACGGCAAAGAAGTGGCTGACGGCAAATACCTTCTTTGCCATCAGCCAATTCTTTGCCGTCCGTTTTATGTAAGCGGACGGCAAAGACCTTCTTTGCCGTCAGCCAGCAGACGGCAGAGAAAAGGCGGATGGCAAATAAGCAATTTCCAATAGTGACAACCCAATATTTACCCCTACTGTTTTTGTGTGTTATCATGATTATGCTACTATAGTAATCATGTTTTATAGCTTTTGTTTCAATAAAGTGCCAAGTAAGACTATTGGAAACTTTTCAACTATTGCTATTGGAGGTTTTGAATTCCCTCTTCCTACTGTCAAAAAGGAATATGATATTCTTATTGTTGGGGACATGCATATCCATGTTGAGGTAACATAATGTTATTCGAAAATTCTCCGTTTTCATTTCATTCGGAAGAGGTTTGTTAATAAGACTTGATCAACCTTGTTAATGGATTCCTTTTGATGGGCATGAGATGGATGAATTTAGAAAGCACAACTTTCTGTACATACTTTTTACTTTATGTTATTTAGAACAAATAAAGCAAAAGTAGTATTATCCATCTGTTTTCTGATTTATCCATGCAAAAAAATGTGTCCCAAAAATAAAAGTTCTCCAAATGCCCTGAAAATTTAGTATGATTTTTTATAGAATATTTATGGATTTTTGGCACTGAGAACACACCAGGGTGCTACACCCATGGACCACAAGGGTGGAGAGCGTGCCCCTGCCTTGTGGGTCCCACGTGGGTCCCCCTCATTTATTCCAGCACCCATCCACTTTGTCTTCCTCCAGACAAAATCATCCCATTGCTCAAACCCATGTTCTTGCTCATCTTGCTGCCATTTTCGATCTCCTTGTGCAAAGCTCCATTTGCAAAACTGTTTTGGGGGATTGTTCTTCGGTATGTGACTCCTCCAATGGTCCAATTAGTTTTTGTTCTAGTGCTTTATATATTGCAATTTTTTGCTGCTGTGGTGACCTTGTTCTTGAGCTTGTGTGTCAAATTATATGGTCCAAAGTAGTTTTGATGCATGATATAGCCTCTAGACACTTGTAGGAGTAGTTGCTATCAATCTTGTTGAGTTTGGTTAACTTTTATTTTGAGTCACTAAAATTTTCTGAAATTTTCAGAGAAAAGAAATGATGAAGAGATGGTTGAGAGGCTCTTCAAGCCGGGGTTCAAAGGAAAATGAAAATGAAGAGAAGAAGAAGCCCAAGCACAACCTTCCTCGCACCGCGGAGGTTTGGCCTTGTGAATGGCCAAGTGATGCATACTTGAGGGCGGCCGAAATTTATGAGGATTTCTATTATTTGGCTGAGAATGCAGGCATCACCAACTTCCTCCACGGTAAGTGTGATCAATACCTCCTACTCACTAATACCTTCATGCAAAATTTTCACTTTCATGCTAGGAAATCACCACCCACGGTAGAGTTTTATTTATATGATGAGCATAAGGAGATGACGCTTTATGATTTTTGCGAGGTTTGCAAATTACCTTATGAGGGTAACGTCAGTGAATCACGTCCTAGAGATGTGGAAGATTTTATTGATGAAGTTACCGTCGGGGAAGGGAGAGGAGTGTCGGAAGCGAGAGTGGCTAGTTTGCATTTTCTGTTTTACACTATTACTCATTATTTGCTGGGAGATATTTAATTGGTCGTGGGGAGAGTGGAGGCCTTAGTGCCCCTGACCTTGCTATTTTGCGCCATGCTTTACTTCGTGATAGAACTTTTAGTTTGGGCGCTATTGTTGCTTGACGATTGAGTTTAAACCGTTCAAGGGGTCCTATCTTTGGAGGTATCTATGCCTCACGTCTTGCTAGACGCTTCGAGATACCCATTAGGCACGATGAGGAAGAGGAGATACTGCTACCCACTAGATACTTAGACCACAACAGTATGGTAGCACATGATTTTATTAGTGATTATAAGGACAAGAGACTCATCTATAACCCGGTATTCAGCGAGAAGACTTGTCAGATTATTACTTTTCCTACACCTTCTTTGTTCGATATTCATTCAGGCAGGTACCTCATTTTGCCCGAGGACATTTATGCATACTGGGAGCGGACGCAATCCCTAGTTCCTGAGCCAGAACCATCACCTGGTACGTATGAGGAGTCTATTTATCAGTGGGAGCCACAGGAGCTCGCTAACTAGTGGAACCCTCAGGATCCTCCTCAGTACCCAGGAGAGGGCTACTTTGATCCATGGGCATAGACCAACTTAGGCCAAAAGCCTAAGCTTGGGGGAGTATGTATTTCTCACTGACATTACATTCATGTTCACACACTCATTCCAGTTGTCGGTGTTCATACTTTTCATTGTATTATCCATGCTAGTTTATTTTCTTTTTCCCGTTTTCTTCTTGTGTGTTTGAAAAACTTTAAGAAAATTCAAAAAATTAGTTGTAGCTTATTTTTATTTTTCCTATTCTTGTTTAGTAGTAGTATTAAAGAAAACCCAAAAAGATTTATCGTTCTTCTTTTGCTTGTTGGGAGCTTTCCCTTGTAAATAGTTTTTCTCGTTCTTGTTTTACTTTCTTCAGAGAAACGAAAACTCCAAAAACATTTCAGTGTGTTTCTTTGAATTTCTTTTTTTCCTTCTTTGGGTCGAGAGGAGAAGACCACGATGAAAATGTTGAGTGGCTCTCATATGCATTATTGTTGATCTAACAAAGAGCCCATATTACCTTGTCTTCTCCTTTGAATAAATGTTTGCAGATTCCAGAGCCCATGCACGTGCACTATTATTATTATCCACACCGTTCGCTCGTGCGAGTGAAAGGCAATAATGACGATATTTCATGAAATGATTGAGATGAGGAAAAGCTGGTGTGAGCTTGACCTATTTTGTTTTTGTAAATATGATTAGTTCATCATTCTTGATTCAGCCCATTATGAATGAAACATGTTTGCAATGACAATTAGAGATTATAGTTGCTCATGCCATGCTTAATTAGCTAGGAGTTTATAATGGTTTACCTTTCATGCCAACATGCTTTTAAAATGGTTGTGATGTAGTATGATAGGATGGTATCCTCCTTTGAATGATTCGAGTGGCTTGACTTGGCACATGTTCACGCATGTAGTTGAAATAAAATCAACATAGCCTCCACGATATTTATGTTCATGGTGATTTATATCCTACTCATGCTTGTATTCAATGTTGGTTAATCACAATGCATGTTTATGACTGTTGTCGCTCTCTAGTTGGTCGCTCCTCAATCTTTTGCTAGCCTTCACTTGTACTAAGTGGGAATACTGCTTGTGCATCCACTTCTATAAACCCAAAGTAGTTCCATATGAGTCCATCATACCTACCTATATGCGGTATTTACCTGCCGTTCCAAGTAAATTTGCATTCTCCAAACTCTAAACCTTCAAATAATAATCTGTTTTGTATGCCCGAATCACTCATGTAGCGACTGGGGGCTGTCAGCATCTTCCATGTTAGGTGGGTAATTCTCACGATGAGTGTTCACTCACTTGTCATTCACGAGAAAGTGGCCGGTATTCGGGATGCCCAGTCCCATGCTCAAATCAAATCAAAATATAATTTCAAACAAAACTCTCCCAGGACTGTTGTTGGTATGGACGGTACCCATTGTTTCGGACCAGCCGTGGAGTGTGCTTGTTGGTGGAGGGGGAGTAAAAATTTACCATTCTGTTTGGGAACCGCCTATAATGTATCTAGCATGGAAGATACCGAGATCTCTTGGTTGTTATGTTGACAATGAGAGCATACCGCTCAAAATTATATTCATCTCCGTTTCAAAAGCTCGAGCTCTGGCACCTATGCAAATCCCTGCTTCCCTCTGCGAAGGGCCTATCTATTTACTTTTATTGTTGAGTCATCATCCTTCTATAAAAAGCACCAGTTAGAGAGCACCACTGTCATTTGTATGCATTGCTATTAATTGATATTGAGTATGACTGTGACTGGATCTCTTTTACCATGAATTACAATGTCTAGTCAGTCCTTGATCTTCAAGGATGCTCTGCATTTATGTTTTGCGGTCTCAGAAAGGGCTAGCGAGATACCATTTTTTTATATCATATCATGATTGTTTTGAAGAAGTGTTGTCATCCGAGATTTATTATTATTTATCACTAGTTGATTATGTCATTGATATGAGTAACTGTGAGACCTAAATGTTATTGTGAATATGGCTAGTTCATAATCTTTGCTAAAAACATGAATGCTGGCTAGACATATTTGCAACAACAAGATCAAACAGAGTTTGTAAAAGTTTTTCTTTATCACTTTCAGTTTGTCAACTGAATTGCTTGAGGACAAGCAATGGGTTAAGCTTGGGGGAGTTGATACGTCTCCATCATATCTACTTTTCCAAACTCTTTTGCCCTTGTTTTTGACTCTAATTTGCATGATTTGAATGGAACTAACTCGGACTGACACTGTTTTGAATTGCCTTGGTATTATTTTTGTGCAGAAATATAAGTTCTCGGAATGACTTGAAAATTTACGTAGAATATTTTCGGAATAAATAAAAAATATTGACGGAAGAATCAACTAGAGGGGACCCACCAGCTGACCACAAGGGTGGAGGGCGTGCCCCTTGCCGTGTGGGTCCCCTGGACCTCCTCCGACCCTAACTCCACCTCTATATATTCACGTTCGGGGAGGAAAAATCAGTGAGAAGGATTCATCGCATTTTACGTTACGGAGCCGCCGCCTGAAAGCACAAGTGGTCCTGGGTGATTTTGGTAATTAATGTCAACATATCTCTTCTTGGACTAATATTTTCATATATTATATTTCAGAAAGTTCAACAATGGCGTGGCATGGACAAGAGGATGTGGAACCCCTTCAAGATGCTAAGGACAAATATTGGCAAAAGCTCAAGACTCTTCATTTCTATTTTAGTGATCGAAGATCACATTGAGTCCATAGGAAAATCCAATACTATTAAAAGGGGACGAGGTGTTGCTTAATGGTCTACTTGCTCAAAGTGCTTAGTGATATGCTCCGAAACCCTCAACCACTTTCTCAATTCCAAATATGCCAAAACCTAAAGTCAAACTTGGCCCCACCGATTTGATCTACCCAGCACCACCAAGTTCCTTTGACATAGCCACTGCCAGAAACCCTAATCAGTTCGCTCTCACCGATAAGTATCTCGGTTCCACCGAGATGGCAATGCAAACTCTCTGTTTCCCGTCGTAACATTTCGGTTTTACCGAAATGAGCGATCGGTCTCACCGAGTTCTCCTTGCAAACTCTCTGTTGCCTGTTGCAATTATTTCGGTCTCACCGGAATGTGCATTCGGTCACACCGAGTTTGCCTGACCAACTCTCTGTTTGCTCATTGCAGAAATTGGTCTCACCGAGTTCATGCAATCGGTCACACCGAGATGAGGTTTTTCCCTAACCCTAGCACATCGGTCCCACTGAATTGATCATGTCGGTCCCACAGAGAATCCTAACGTTCAAATTTTGAACTGAATCGGTCTCACCGAGTTCACCCATTCGGTCTGACCGAGTTGGGTCAAATATGTGTAACGGTTAGATTTTGTGTGGAGGCTATATATACCCCTCCACCCCCTTCTCTATTCAAGAGAGAGCCATCAGAACGTGCCGACACTTCCACTACTCATTTTCTGAGAGAGAACCACCTACTCATGTGTTGAGACCAACACATTCCAATCCAACTACAAGAATCTTGATCTCTAGCCTTCCCCAAGTTGCTTTCCACTCAAATCATCTTTCCACCATAGCCAAATCCGTGAGAGAGAGTTGAGTATTGGGGAGACTATCATTTGAAGCACAAGAGCAAGGAGTTCATCATCATCACACCATCTATTACCTTTTGGAGATTGGTGTCTCTTAGATTGGTTAGGTGTCACTTGGGAGCCTCCGACAAGATTGTGGAGTTGAACCAAGGAGTTCGTAAGGGCAAGGAGATCGCCTACTTCGTGAAGATCTACCCAAGTGAGGCAAGTCCTTCGTGGGCGATGGCTATGGTGGGATAGACAAGGTTGCTTCTTCGTGGACCCTTCATGGGTGGAGCCCTCCGTGGACTCGCGCAACCGTTACCATTCGTGGGTTGAAGTCTCCACCAACGTGGACGTACGATAGCACCACCTATCGGAACCACGCCAAAAATCTCCATGACTTCATTGCTTTTGCACACTCCAATCCCATCCCTTTACTGTCTTGCAAATTGCATGCTTTACTGTTTCTGCTGCTCATACTCTTGCCATGCTTGCTTGATATGTATTGTGAATGCTAAAACTTGTGCTAAAGCTCCACCTCAACTTGAAGAACTTAAAAACTGCTACTTTTCTTTGTTGAGGGTCTAATCACCCCCTCTAGACATCTCTTCTCGATCCTTTCAATTGGTATCAGAGCGTTGGTCTCCATTGCTTTGGTTTAATCACCATTGGAGGAAGATGGATGAGTCTACGATTGGGAGTTTTAGACATAGAGTGCCTATGCTTGATGGAGAGTTCTATAGTGCTTGGAAAAATGAGATGCTTGAGATTTTCAATGAATATCACATGAACAAGTATATTGCTCGCCCTTGTGCGCCTCCTATTTATAAATTGCATCCTACCCCCGATGAGTCTTTTGACATTATCCGCAATCTTAGAACTATTAATCTTATCATTAGAGGATTGCCTAGAAATTTGATTGTATGCTTGCCTACTCTTTAATGTGCTTACACCATATGGAGATTTCTTGAGGAATGTTTTCCTAACTATTCCTTGAAAATCTAGATGAGATTCTTCAAAAGTCCATAGCTTTTCATAAAATGAAACCTAGTGACCCTAAATTTGATGATTGTCTATTTGAGCTTCGTGACCTCATGCGTGCCAAAGGAGATGCTGGAGTTATTAGTAGCATCATCTCTCAAGTCATTAGAATTCATAAGGATGCACATGGTCATGGTCATACATCTAATGAATCACTCTCTCTAGGTGATGATCAATCACAAGACGATGTTGAACATGGATATACTATGATGAGGATGATGATAGTGACTTTGATCTCGATGAGTCTATGAGACACTTTGGTCTTATGGCTAACCTTCGTGGCTATATGGCTGGTGGAAAGGAATGGGTTCTTGATAGTGGATGTACCGATCACATGACCAGAGACAAGGATATGTTCTGTGAGCTTATTGAAAACGACGACCCTCGAAAGTATGTCACTTTTGGTGATAATTCAAAGGGTAAGGTGGTTGGCCTTGGTAAGGTGGCCATCTCACATGACAACTCCATACAAAATGTTATGCTCGTTGAATCTCTTGGCTATAATTTACTTTCCGTATCTAGACTGGCATATTTCGGTTTCAATGTCTTATTTACTGAAGTAGATTGCCAAGTGTTTCGGAGAGATAATCATAATATGGTTTTTACCAGTATATGTAGAGGTGATCTAAACATTGTTGATTTCACTAAAAAGGCTCAACCTAGAGCTTGCTTAATTGCTAAATCTTCTAAAGGTTGGTTGTGGCATAGAAGGTTAGGTCACGTGGGCATGCAAAATCTTGATAAGCTTATTAAGGGTGATCATATCCTTGGTGTTAAAGATGTTGTGTTTGACAAGGATAGACTTTGCAGTGCTTGTCAAGCAGGAAAACAGGTTGGAGGAAGTCATCCTGTGAAAAACATTATGACCACGAGAAGACCGCTCGAGCTACTTCATATGGATCTTTTTGGTCCCAACGCCTACAAAAGTCTCAGTGGTAACTCGTTCAGTTAGTCATTGTCGATGACTTCTCAAGATTTACGTGGGTGTTCTTTCTTGATGATAAATCGCAGGTCCAAAATATCTTCAAGAACTTCGCTAGGAAGTCCCAAAATCAATTTGAAGTGAAGATCAAGAAGGTTCGCAGCGATAATGGAACGGAGTTCAAGAACGCCAATGTGGATACCTTTCTTGACGAAGAAGGGATTTCACATGAGTTCTCGGCTACGTACACACCTCAACAAACTGGAGTTGTTGAGAGGAAGAACCGGACACCCATTGAGATGGTGAGAACGATGCTTGATGAATACAAGACGCCAAAACATTTTTGGGCGGAAGTGGTTGAGACAGCTTGTCATGCAACAAATCGACTATATCTTCACAAGCTTCTCGGGAAGACGACATACAAGCTTCTCACCGGTAACAAACCCCAAGTTGGATACTTTCGAGTATTTGGCTCAAAGTGCTACATTCTTGATAAGCATCATCTTTTGAAATTTGCTCCTAAATCTCATGAAGGTTTCCTACTCGGTTATGGCTCATACTCTCACACTTACTGTGTCTACAACAATTTCACCCGAAAGGTTGAAGAGATGGTAGATGTGAAGTTTGATGAATCTAACGGCTCGTAAGTAGAGCAATTGCCAATTGATGTAGGAGATAAAGATCCCTCGGAAGCAATTCAAGACTTGTCTATTGGCAAGATTCGCCCAATGGAGGTGAAGGAGAGTATCTCATCCGTTCAAGTGGAAGCCTCAACTTGACGACAAGGTGAACCACAAGTTGACTTGGAGGCATCCATAAGTGGAACACGTCAAGATGAAGGAAACAAGGAAGTACACCAAGATGAACCTCATCGACCTCCTTCTCCACCTCCACAAGAGAACAACAACACGAACAACAATGAAGAAGTACAAGAGGAAGTTCCACCCCGACCCAAACAAAAGCTCTCACGAGTGAGAGGAAGAGTTTCAAGAGATCATCCCGTCGAACAAATCTTTGATGATATTGAAACCAGGAGAACTACTCACTCTAAAACTCATTTGGCTAACTTTTGTGAACATTATTCATTCATCTCTATGATGCAGTCATGTCCACATGGTTCGGTCGATAACGCCGTGGAGTTGGTTCAGCGATTGCCGTGGATATCCGTCGTGTACGGTTCTCCCTGTACGGTTGGTAGCCGGATCGTGAGGGTCAAGTCCCATCAAATGAATGTGAAAACCGATCAAAATATGATTAGCTCTAAAAGCTGGATATAAGTGAGGTATAAACGCCGTGTATGAAAAACTAGAGCAGAAAAATATCCAGCAGATATCACGTATATGAACCAAGTAAAGGTTCTGCAAAAGATATTTCAAAAGATGCTATTCATCCTGAACTTTTTTTTTACTTTTTCTTCTCTGTTTTTTCACCTTTAAAAAAAAAATGTTGCTCTTTCCTTCTTTTTTTCAAGCCGGAAGCAAGTAGAAGTCACGTACCAAAGACGATAGCTGATTCACTAAAAAAATTGATTGTTGATGGGACACTGATGGATGGATGTCCTGATGGAAACTATGTGCTTGGGCGCTAGCGGCAGAAGGCTGGGGTGTGCGCGCAGTACTATGTGGAAGCGCGGAATGCAAGGATTGTTTATTTTAATATAGGACAATAGATGTAACCGATGCGGTGTCATATTGCATGCAGGAATCGGCAAAACTAGAAACAATCGATGCAATCTTGCCTTTGTCTGTATCTTTCCAGATTACAGAGGAGCGTGCGGCGGAAAATACGCTGGACAAAAACAAAGTTCGATCTAGTAGACAATTTCCTCTCGGACTAATCTAGACCAGCACTAGTATTAGATGAATGTAACCAAAAATTCAACTAAGCAAATACTAGATGCAAAAATTGCTAAAGGCTAAAAAGATAGGTGCAGCGGATGAACTAATCTAATTTTTTTTGGCTTTTTTGTGTGGTTTGTAGGACGAAAAATGATCTAATCTAACAAAATTGGAAATCTCTCACCGATGAACCTGAAAACTGATACCACTTTCTGTCCAAGAGACATCAGTCATTAGATGGGCCCCGGTGCAGACCAATAATTTACTTTTGTCTACGCGGGCTTCACCAAAGAATTGAGCCCATCTAATGACTGACGTCTCTTGGACAAAAAGTGGCGTGGACTTGCATGCTCATGGAACCACCATCCTGAATGCATTGGTGATGATGATCGTAGGCCACCGTGGCATATTGGTAGTGCAAACTCATGCATGTGTACACACGTCTTCATGCCCAGCATGTATAAATCTTCTTTAATTCTGCATATAATAATTAATGTGTTGTATCTTTGTTTGATTAACATAAAATAATTCATGAATTTATTGATAATATAAATCACCTGTAAAATATGTATCAGTGCGTTATTTTTTATTGTATCTGATGCGGTCACGTCCACATCACTCTAGTATTGAACCTATGAAGGTTGAAGAAGCTCTTGATGATCCGAATTGGGTGAACACCATGCATGAAGAGCTGCACAATTTCGAGAGGAATCAAGTGTGGGCATTGGTAGAGAAGCCGGACGACAACCAAAATGTCATTGGAACCAAATGGGTGTTTCGGAATAAGCAAGATGAAGATGGACAAGTTGTACGCAACAAGGCCCATCTTGTCACCCAAGGCTACAGTCAAGTCGAAGGTATGGACTATGGTGAGACATATGCCCCCGTTGCTAGACTTGAGTCCATATGCATCTTACTTGCTTATGCCAATCACCATGATATCACTCTATACCAAATGGACATTAAAAGTGCTTTTATAAATGGTGAAATTGAGTAGGAAGTTTATTTTAAACAACCTCCTGGCTTTGTTAATCCCAAGAAACCTAATCATGTTTACAAACTTCACAAAGCTCTTTATGGTCTTAAACAAGCTCCTAGAGCGTGGTATAAATGCCTGACTAAGTTCCTTATTGAAAAAGGCTTTGAAATTGGTAAAATTGATTCTACACTTTTTACAAAAAGGGTTAATGGAGAATTATTTGTGTGCCAAATTTATGTGGATGATATCATATTTGGTTCAACTAACCCTCATTTTAGTGAAAAGTTTGGAAGGCTAATGTCGGAGAAGTTTGAGATGTCTATGATGAGTGAACTCAAATTCTTTCTTGGTT
The DNA here is from genome assembly GCF_018294505.1 of Triticum aestivum. Taxonomy (NCBI): domain Eukaryota; kingdom Viridiplantae; phylum Streptophyta; class Magnoliopsida; order Poales; family Poaceae; genus Triticum; species Triticum aestivum. The sequence goes on from NC_057799.1 coordinate 247,681,325, forward strand.
TGCAAATCAAGCAAACTAAGGAGGGTACCTTTGTTTCCCAAACAAAGTATACCAAGGACTTATTCAAGAAGTTCAACATGCAAGAAAGCAAAGTTATGAAAACACCCATGCCTACTAGTGGACATCTTGACTTGACTAAGGATGGCAAACCGGTTGACCAAAAGGTTAACCGCTCTATGATTGGTTCATTGTTATATATATGTGCCTCCTGTCCCGATATTATGCTAAGTGTGTGCATGTGTGCACGATATCAGGCAGCCCCTAAAGAATGTCATCTTAAGGCTGTGAAAAGGATAGTGAGATACTTAATTCATACACCAAACTTTGGCATTTGGTATCCTAAGAGGTCTTCTTTTGATCTTGTTGGCTACTCCGATTTGGACTATGCAGGTGACAAGGTTGATAGAAGGTCCACTTCGGGTACTTGTCAATTTCTTGGTAGATCTCTTGTGTCTTGGTCCTCCAAGAAACAAAACTCGGTATCCTTATCTACCGTCGAAGCGGAATACATTGCCGCTGGATCATGTTGTGCTCAATTACTTTGGATAACCCAAACTCTTAAAGATTATGGGATATATGTGAAACATGTTCCATTGCTTTGTGATAATGGAAGTGCTATTAAGATTGCTCACAATCTCGTGCAACATTCTCGAACTAGGCATATTGAAGTTCATCATCATTTCATTCGAGATCATGTTGTTAAAGGAGACATCAATCTTAAGCATGTTCATATCGATAAGCAATTGGCGGATATATTCACCAAACCGCTTGATGAGAAAGTATTTTGCCATTTGAGAGGTGAATTGAACATCATTGATGCCTCAAACCTAGAGTAGAAACTCCATTTGGATACATGCAAGGCATGAGCCTTCTAAAACTCATCCTTGATATTTCTCTTATGATGATGATCATATGTCTTGGATCTATACTTGTACCCTTGCATGTTATGTAACCCTTGTAGGTACTTGGATGAGCCCAAATCTATGAGATTGCAACTCACTCACATCTTGAGCAATCTCTACATCACCAAGTCTCTACAATATTGTGGTTGAACACAAGGAAGCATGAATTCACTCAACATATCCTTTGACAATTTCTATATATCAAATTTCATTTGGTATAAAGTTTCATGATTTTCATTTTGGATACACAAGTGCTCTTCCTTGCAAGACTAACCCATGTAGGAAGATGAACTCAAACTACAAGTGGTGCTCCCAACTCTTGATGAACCACATCAACCTTGAGCATCCAACACAAGTTTGACTACATGATCAAGATCAACACCACCACCTAAGGTATGTTATTCTATCTTAGAGAAGCTTTACCCCAAGTCATGGGTCAAAGAAGCTCAACAAGATGTGAATACATCAAAATGCTTAAACAAAAAATGGTAACCCCATTTTGAGCTTAAACGATGAGTATGACCTGCGATCAAGTGTTATCACTTGACTCCTCGGTCAATATACTCTAACATAGGTGACTTTGTCGCTGACCCATTCTAGATGAAGTTCTCCAGTGTTTCTTTATGTTTCTTGCTTGTTTGTTCCGCTTTTCAAAAAAAACTTCATCTAGATTTCTTTTCTTTTAGCCACTTTTTCTCTGCATCTAATTCATTGCAAATCCTTTAGTTAATTCCTTGCAAATCTTTGTGAGATCTTATTTGCCAAGTGAGCTGAGGTGAATTTTTTTTTCCTCTGTAATGAACTCGGCCTCACCGATTTATGCCTATCGGCTAGACCGAACTACAATGTACCATGTAGACTGTTCATCGGTACGACCGACAAGGACGAACCCGGCCTGACCGACATGCATCATCTATGACACTGCCAACTCGATGTCACTGATGAAAATGGATCGGCGTTACCGATTTCACTACTGAGAAACTATTTTGCCATTACAAATGTCATTCCATCTCTAGCTCCACTCAACGATTCTCATCCTCTACTCGCATCTTAAATTACATGCTGCTTTGAAATGTGACTCAAGGACCAAACCTATTTGATTCATGCTCCGGAAGATCCCTTCTTGGAAATTGATGTCAAATGGGGAGAGAGAGCACATCAAAGCTTATCACATGAGAGGGAAAGCACATCTTAGCTTCTCCAGATGCTTATTAACAATAGAGGAGAGAAGTCACATGACTTTAAGAGGGGAAAGACATGTTAGTGCATGTCATGTTTGCTTTGCTCTGATTTTCTCTTACCCTACCTTCTCCCATTATCCAATATCAGATTCATGGGGAGAAAGAGTTCATATCTAAGGGAAGAAAATCTTTGGAATTCATTGCATATCTTTAATCCTTGGGGACATGTCTACATCCAAATAGAGTACTAAGTACTCACTCACTACATGTCATCCCAGTCTTGGTACTCTTGTGTTTTTCTGAACTTGCTTTGACTAGTAGTGTCCTTGTTTCATCTAACCCTTTTTTCCTCAAGTTCACCTCTTCCAAAGCCAGCTCAAGACCACAAGGTAAGTATATGCATCACACTCATGTACATGATGATCTCTTGCTGATGTACATATTGTTTGCAAGAAGGACTCATGAACATGAAGGCACACTTAATTTATCTACATCATTTACTCTGATGCATATAGCCAAGATACATGTAGCTCATTACTTGCTCTGACATGCCTATGCATTCACATGCTCTCATATTCTATCTTTACATGATTGCATACATGTAGGGGGAGCCAATGCATGTTACATGTCTTTCCAAAGCTTTACTTATTACTCTTCATATCCTTATCTAAAGCTTTGATGTATGTTGCCATTAATTACCAAAAGGGGGGAAATTGAAAGCACATGTGCTCCCTGGGTGATTTTGGTAATTAATGTCAACATATCTCTTGTTGGACTAATATTTTCATCTAGTATATTTCAGAAAGTTCAACAATGGTGTGGCATGGACAAGAGGATGTGGAACCCCTTCAAGATGCTAAGGACAGAGACTGGCAAAAGCTCAAGACTCTTCATTTCTATTTTAGTGATCCAAGATCACATTGAGTCCATAGGAAAAGCCAATACTATTAAAAGGGGATGAGGTGTTGCTTAATGGTCTACTTGCTCAAAGTGCTTGGTGATATGCTCCAAAACCCTCAACCACTTTCTCAATTCCAAATATGTCCAAAACCTAAAGTCAAACTCGGCCCCACCGATTTGATCTACCCGGCGCCACTGAGTTCCTTTGACATAGCCACTGCAAGAAACCCTAATCAGTTCGATCTCACTGATAGGTCTCTCGGTCCCACCGAGATGGCAATGCAAACTCTCTGTTTCCCTTCGTAACATTTTGGTTTTACCGAAATGTGCGATCGGTCTCACTGAGTTTGCCTTGCAAACTCTCTGTTGCCTGTTGCAATTATTTCGGCCTCACCGGAATGTGCATTCGGTCCCACCGAGTTTGCCTGACCAACTCTCTGTTTGCTCATTGCAGAAATCGGTCTCACCGAGTTCTTGCAATCGGTCACACCGAGATGAGGTTTTGCCCTAACCCTAGCGCATCAGTCCCACCGAGTTGATCATGTCGGTCCCACCAAGAATCCTAACGTTCAAATTTTGAATTGAATCGGTCTCACCGAGTTCACCTATTCGGTCTGACCGATTTGGGTCAAATATGTGTAGCGGTTAGATTTTGTGTGGAGGCTATATATACCCCTCCACCCCCTTCTCTATTTAAGAGAGATCCATCAGAACATGCCTACACTTCCACTACTCATTTTCTGAGAGAGAACCGCCTACTCATGTGTTGAGACCAAGACGTTCCAATCCAACCAAAAGAATCTTGATCTCTAGCCTTCCCCAAGTTGCTTTCCACTCAAATCATCTTTCCACCATAGCCAAATCAGTGAGAGAGAGTTGAGTGTTGGGGAGACTATCATTTGAAGCACAAGAGCAAGGAGTTCATCATCATCACACCATCTATTACCTTTTGGAGAGTGGTGTCCCCTAGATTGGTTAGGTGTCACTTGGGAGCCTCCAACAAGATTGTGGAGTTGAACCAAGGAGTTTGTAAGGGCAAGGAGGTCGCCTACTTCGTGAAGATCTACCCAAGTGAGGCAAAGTCCTTCATGGGCGATGGCCATGGTGGGATAGACAAGGTTGCTTCTTCGTGGACCCTTCGTGGGTGGAGCCCTCCGTGAACCCGCGCAACCGTTACCCTTCGTGGGTTGAAGTCTCCACCAACGTGGACGTATGATAGCACCACCTATCGGAACCACGCCAAAAACCTCTGTGTCTTCATTGCGTTTGCACACTCCAATCCCATCCCTTTACTTTCTTGCAAATTGCATGCTTTACTCTTTTCGCTACTCATACTCTTGCCATGCTTCTTGAAATGTATTGTGAATGCTAAAACTTGTTCTAAAACTCCACCTCAACTTGAAGAACTTAAAAACTGCAACTTTTCTTTGTTGAGGGTCTAATCACCCCCCTCTAGACACCTCTTCTCGATCCTTTCACCGCCGCCTCCCATTTTTCATTAGGAGAGCTGATCTGGAGTCTATTCGAGGCTCCGAAGAGGGGGATTCGTCGCCATCATCATCACCAACCTTCCTCCATCACCAATTTCATGATGCTCACCGCCGTGCGTGAGTAATTCCATCATAGGCTTGCTGGACGGTGATGGTTGGATGAGCTTTGTCATGTAATCGAGTTAGTTTTGTTAGGGTTTGATCCCTAGTATCCACTATGTTCTGAGATTGATGTTTCTATGACTTTGCTATGCTTAATGCTTGTCACTAGGGCCCGAGTGCCATGATTTCAGATCTGAACCTATTATGTTTTCATTAATATATTTGTGTTCTTCATCCTATCTTGCAAGTTGTAGACACCTATTACGAGTGATGATCTGCATGCCCCAAGGTGACAATAATTGGGATTTTTTCTGGTGATTACCATAGTTTGAGAAGTTCATGTATTCACTAAGTGCTAATGCTTTGGTCTGGTTCTCTATTAAAAGGAGGCCTTAATATCCCTTAGTTTCCATTAGGACCCCGCTTCCACGAGAGTGTAGGACAAAAGATGTCATGCAAGTTCTTTTCCATAAGCACATATGACTATATTTAGAATACATGCCTACATTATATTGATGAATTGGAGCTAGTTTTGTGTCACCCTAGCTTATGACTGTTGCATGATGAGTGCCATCCGACATAATTATCCATCATTGATCCATTGCCTACGAGCTTTTCATATACTGATCTTTGCTACGTTACTTTGCCTTTGCCACTATTACAATTGCTACAAAACTGCTACTATTACTTTTGCCACCGTTACCGTTACTTCCATACTACTTTGCTACTAAATACTTTGCTGCGGATATTAAGAATTTCAGGTGTGGTTGAATTGAAAACTCAGCTGCTAATACTTGAGGATATTCTTTGGCTCCCCTTGTGTCGAATCAATAAATTTGGGTTGAATACTCTACCCTCAAAACTATTGCAATCCCCTATACTTGTGGGTTATCACAATTCCATAGCTCAATTTTTTTAAGTGAAGCACATAGAGCAATTCTAATAAATCATAGCATAATTTTGGTCTCTCAAATAGGTGTGTCCAGCAAGGATAATTGTGACAGACTAAAAAGCAAAACAAGCAAAGACTCATATAATACAAGACGCTCCAAGCAAAACTCATGATATGTGACGAATAAAAATATAGCTCCAAGTAAAATTACCGATGGTTGTTAGAAGTAAGAGGGGATGCCTTTCGGGGCATCCCCAAGCTTAGTTGCTTGGTTCTCCTTGAATATTAACTTCGGGTGCCATGGGCATCCCCAAGCTTAGGCTCTTTTCACTACTTATTCCTTCATCCATCGTGATCTCACCCAAAACTTGAAAACTTCAATCACACAAAACTTAACAAAACCTTCATGAGATCCGTTAGTATAATAAAGCAAAACACCACTCTAAGTACTATTGCAAACCCATTCATATTTTATTATTGCATTATACCTAATTGTAGGGGATCGCAGCAGAATTTTAAAATTTCCTACGCATCACCAAGATCCATCTATGGAGTATACTAGCAACGAGGGGAAAGGAGTGCATCTACATACCCTTGTAGATCGCGAGCGGAAGCGTTCCAATGAACGGGGTTGATGGAGTCGTACTCGCCGTGATCCAAATCACCGATGACAGAGTGCCGAACGGACGGCACCTCCGCGTTCAACACACGTACGGAGCAGCGACGTCTCCTCCTTCTTGATCCAGCAAGGGGGAAGGAGAGGTTGATGGAGATCCAGCAGCACGACGGCGTGGTGGTGGATGTAGCGGGGATCTCGGCAGGGCTTCGCCAAGCTTCTGCGAGAGGGAGAGGTGTTGCAGGGGGAGAGGGAGGCGCCAGGGGCTGTGGTGCTGCTGCCCTCCCTCCCCCCACTATATATAGGGACCCCTAGGGGGGGCAGCCCTGGGAGATCAGATCTCCAAGGGGGGCGGCGGCCAAGGGGGAAGGGGGGTGGCTTCCCCCCCCCCCAAGCCAAGTCGGGCGCCCCCCACCCCTAGGGTTCCCAACCCTAGGCGCAGGGGGAGGCCCAAGGGGGGCGCCCCAGCCCACTAAGGGCTGGTTCCCTTCCCAGTTCAGCCCATGGGGCCCTCCGGGATAGGTGGCCCCACCCGATGGACCCCCGGGACCCTTCCGGTGGTCCCGATACAATACCGATAACCCCCGAAACTTTCCCGGTGGCCGAAACTGGACTTGCCATATATAATTCTTCACCTCCGGACCATTCCGGAACTCCTCGTGACATCCGGGATCTCATCCGGGACTCCGAACAACTTTCAGGTTTCCGCATACTAATATCTCTACAACCCTAGCGTCACCGAACCTTAAGTGTGTAGACCCTACGGGTTCGGGAGACATGCAGACATGACCGAGACGCCTCTCCGGTCAATAACCAACAGCGGGATATGGATACCCATGTTGGCTCCCACATGTTCCACGATGATCTCATCGGATGAACCACGATGTCGAGGATTCAATCAATCCCGTATACAATTCCCTTTGTCAATCGGTACATTACTTGCCCGAGATTCGATCGTCGGTATCCCAATACCTTGTTCAATCTCGTTACCGGCAAGTCACTTTACTCGTACCGTAATGCATGATCCCGTGGCTAACTCCTTAGTCACATTGAGCTCATAATGATGATGCATTACCGAGTGGGCCCAGAGATACCTCTCCGTCATACGGAGTGACAAATCCCAGTCTCGATCCGTGCCAACTCAACAGACACTTTCGGAGATACCCGTAGTGTACCTTTATAGTCACCCAGTTACGTTGTGAGGTTTGGCACACCCAAAGCACTCCTACGGTATCCGGGAGTTGCACGATCTCATGGTCTAAGGAAAAGATACTTGACATTGGAAAAGCTCTAGCAAACGAACTACACAATCTTTTGTGCTATGCTTAGGATTGGGTCTTGTCCATCACATCATTCTCCTAATGATGTGATCCCGTTATCAATGACATCCAATGTCCATAGTCAGGAAACCATGACTATCTGTTGATCAACGAGCTAGTCAACTAGAGGCTTACTAGGGACACGTTGTGGTCTATGTATTCACACATGTATTACGATTTCCGGATAACACAATTATAGCATGAACAATAGACAATTATCATGAACAAAGAAATATAACAATAACCATTTATTATTGCCTCTAGGGCATATTTCCAACAGTCTCCCACTTGCACTAGAGTCAATAATCTAGTTACATTGTGATGAATCGAACACCCATAGCGTCCTGGTGTTGATCATGTTTTGCTCTAGGGAGAGGTTTAGTCAACGGATCTGCTACATTCAGGTCCGTATGTACTTTACAAATATCTATGTCTCCATTTTGAACACTTTCACGAATGGAGTTGAAGCGACGCTTGATATGCCTGGTCTTCCTATGAAACCTGGGCTCCTTGGCAAGGGCAATAGCTCCAGTGTTGTCACAGAAGAGAGTCATCGGGCCCGACGCATTGGGAATCACCCCTAGGTCGGTAATGAACTCCTTCATCCAGATTGCTTCTTGCGCTGCCTCTGAGGCTGTCGTGTACTCCGCTTCACATGTAGATCCCGCCACGACGCTTTGCTTGCAACTGCACCAGCTTACTGCTCCTCCATTCAAAATATACACGTATCCAGTTTGTGACTTAGAGTCATCCAGATCTGTGTCGAAGCTAGCATCGACGTAACCCTTTACGACGAGCTCTTCGTCACCTCCATAAACGAGAAACATATCCTTAGTCCTCTTCAGGTACTTCAGGATATTCTTGACCGCTGTCCAGTGTTCCATGCCGGGATTACTTTGGTACCTCCCTACCAAACTTACGGCAAGGTTTACATCAGGTCTGGTACACAGCATGGCATACATAATAGACCCTATGGCCGAGGCATAGGGGATGACACTCATCTTTTCTCTATCTTCTGCCGTGGTCGGGCATTGAGCCGTGCTCAATTGCACACCTTGCAATACAGGCAAGAACCCCTTCTTGGACTGATCCATATTGAACTTCTTCAATATCTTGTCAAGGTACGTACTCTGTGAAAGACCAATGAGGCGTCTTGATCTATCTCTATAGATCTTGATGCCTAATATATAAGCAGCTTCTCCAAGGTCCTTCATTGAAAAACACTTATTCAAATAGGCCTTTATACTTTCCAAGAATTCTATATCATTTCCCATCAATAGTATGTCATCCACATATAATAAGAGAAATGCTACAGAGCTCCCACTCACTTTCTTGTAAACACAGGCTTCTCCATAAGTCTGTGTAAACCCAAACGCTTTGATCATCTCATCAAAGCGAATGTTCCAACTCCGAGATGCTTGCACCAGCCCATAGATTGAGCGCTGGAGCTTGCATACTTTGTCAGCATTCTTAGGATCGACAAAACCTTCCGGCTGCATCATATACAATTCTTCCTTAAGGAAGCCATTAAGGAATGCCGTTTTGACGTCCATCTGCCATATCTCATAATCATAGTATGCGGCAATTGCTAACATGATTCGAACGGACTTCAGCTTCGCTACGGGTGAGAAAGTCTCATCGTAGTCAACCCCTTGAACTTGTCGATAACCCTTAGCGACAAGTCGAGCCTTATAGATGGTCACATTACCATCCGTGTCTGTCTTCTTCTTAAAGATCCATTTGTTTTCTATGGCTCGCCGATCATCGGGCAAGTCAGTCAAAGTCCATACTTCGTTTTCATACATGGATCCTATCTCGGATTTCATGGCTTCTAGCCATTTGTCGGAACGCGGGCCCGCCATCGCTTCTTCATAGTTCGAAGGTTCACCGTTGTCTAACAACATGATTTCCAGGACAGGGTTGCAGTACCTCTCTGGTGCGGAACGTGTCCTTGTGGACCTACGAAGTTCAGCAGTAACTTGATCTGAAGCATCATGATCATCATCATTAACTTCCTCCCCAGTCGGTGTAGGCACCACAGGAACATCTTCCTGCGCTGCGCTACTTTCCGGTTCGGAAGGGGTGACTATCACCTCATCAAGTTCCACTTTCCTCCCACTTAATTCTTTCGAGAGAAACTCTTTCTCCAGAAAGGACCCATTCTTGGCAACAAAGATCTTGCCTTCGGATCTGAGGTAGAAGGTATACCCAATGGTTTCCTTAGGGTATCCTATGAAGACGCATTTTTCCGACTTGGGTTCGAGCTTTTCAGGTTGAAGTTTCTTGACATAAGCATCGCATCCCCAAACTTTTAGAAACGACTGGTTAGGTTTCTTTCCAAACCACAATTCACACGGTGTCGTCTCAACGGATTTCGACGGAGCCCTATTTAAAGTGAATGCGGCAGTCTCTAAAGCATAGCCCCAAAATGAGAGCGGTAGATCGGTAAGAGACATCATAGATCGCACCATATCCAATAGAGTGCGATTACGACGTTCGGACACACCATTTCGCTGAGGTGTTCCAGGCGGCGTGAGTTGTGAAACTATTCCACATTTCCTTAAGTGTGTACCAATTTCGTGACTTAAATATTCCCCTCCACGATCTGATTGTAGGAACTTTATTTTCCTGTCACGTTGATTCTCAACCTCACTCTGAAATTCCTTGAACTTTTCAAAGGTCTCAGACTTGTGTTTCATTAGGTAGACATACCCATATCTACTCAAGTCATCAGTGAGAGTGAGAACATAACGATAGCCTCCGCGAGCCTCAACACTCATTGGACCGCACACATCAGTATGTATGATTTCTAATAAGTTGGTTGCTCGCTCCATTGTTCCGGAGAACGGAGTCTTGGTCATTTTGCCCATGAGGCATGGTTCGCATGTGTCAAATGATTCATAATCGAGAGACTCTAAAAGTCCATCAGCATGGAGCTTCTTCATGCGCTTGACACCAATGTGACCAAGGCGGCAGTGCCACAAGTATGTGGGACTATCGTTATCAACTTTACATCTTTTGGTATTCACACTATGAATATGTGTAACATCACGTTCGAGATTCATCAAGAATAAACCATTGACCAGTGGGGCATGACCATAAAACATATCTCTCATATAAATAGAACAACCATTATTCTCGGATTTAAATGAGTAGGCATCTCGAATTAAACGAGATCCAGATACAATGTTCATGCTCAAAGCTGGCACTAAATAACAATTATTGAGGTTTAACACTAATCCCGTAGGTAAATGCAGAGGTAGCGTGCCGACGGCGATCACATCGACCTTGGAACCATTCCCGACGCGCATCATCACCTCGTCCTTCGCCAGTCTCCGCTTATTCCGCAGTTCCTGTTTTGAGTTACAAATATGAGCAACCGCACCGGTATCAAATACCCAGGAGCTACTACGAGTACTGGTAAGGTACACATCAATTACATGTATATCACATATACCTTTGGTGTTGCCGGCCTTCTTTTCCGCTAAGTATTTGGGGCAATTCCGCTTCCAGTGACCACTTCCCTTGCAATAAAAGCACTTAGTCTCAGGCTTGGGTCCATTCTTCGACTTCTTCCCGGCAACTGGCTTACCGGGCGCGGCAACTCCCTTGCCATCCTTCTTGAAGTTCTTCTTACCCTTGCCTTTCTTGAACTTAGTGGTTTTATTCACCATCAACACTTGATGTTCCTTTTTGATCTCCACCTCCGCTGATTTCAGCATTGAATATACCTCAGGAATTGTCTTTTCCATCCCCTGCATATTGAAGTTCATCACAAAGCTCTTGTAGCTCGGTGGAAGCGACTGAAGGATTCTGTCAATGACCGCGTCATCCGGGAGATTAACTCCCAGCTGAGACAAGCGGTTGTGTAACCCAGACATTCTGAGTATGTGCTCACTAACAGAACTATTTTCCTCCATTTTACAGCTGAAGAACTTGTCGGAGACTTCATATCTCTCGACCCGGGCATGATCTTGGAAAACCATTTTCAGCTCTTCGAACATCTCATATGCTCCATGTTTCTCAAAACGCTTTTGGAGACCCGGTTCTAAGCTGTAAAGCATGCCGCACTGAACGAGGGAGTAATCATCAGCACGTGATTGCCAAGCGTTCATAACGTCTTGGTTCTCTGGGATGGGTGCTTCACCTAGCGGTGCTTCTAGGACATAATCTTTCTTGGCAGGTATGAGGATGATCCTCAGGTTCCGGACCCAGTCCGTATAATTGTTGCCATCATCTTTCAGCTTGGTTTTCTCTAGGAACGTGTTGAAGTTGAGGGCAACATTAGCGTGGGCCATTTGATCTACAAGACATATTGTAAAGATTTTAGACTAAGTTCATGATAATTAAGTTCATCTAATCAAATTATTCAATGAACTCCCACTCAGATAGACATCCCTCTAGTCATCTAAGTGAAACATGATCCGAGTCAACTAGGCCGTGTCCGATCATCACGTGAGACGGACTAGTCAACATCGGTGAACATCTTCATGTTGATTGCATCTTCTATACGACTCATGTTCGACCTTTCGGTCTCTTGTGTTCCGAGGCCATGTCTATACATGCTAGGCTCGTCAAGTCAACCTAAGTGTTTTGCATGTGTAAATCTGTCTTACACCCATTGTATGTGAACGTTAGAATCTATCACACCCGATCATCACGTGGTGCTTCGAAACAACGGACTTTCGCAATGGCGCACAGTTAGGGGGAACACTTTCTTGAAATTATTATAAGGGATCATCTTACTTACTACCGTCGTACTAAGCAAATAAGAAGCAAAATATGATAAACATCACATGCAATCAAATAGTGACATGATATGGCAGTATCATATTGCTCCTTTGATCTCCATCTTCGGGGCGCCATGATCATCTTCGTCACCGGCATGACACCATGATCTCCATCATCATGATCTCCATCATCGTGTCTTCATGAAGTTGTCACGCCAACGATTACTTCTACTTCTATGGCTAACGTGTTTAGCAATAAAGTAAATTAATTTACATGGCGTTATTCAATGACACACAGGTCATACAAAAATAAAGACAACTCCTATGGCTCCTGCCGGTTGTCATACTCATCGACATGCAAGTCGTGATTCCTATTACAAGAACATGATCAATGTCATACATCACATATATTTCATTCATCACATCCTTTTGGCCATATCACATCACAAGGCATATGCTGCAAAAACAAGTTAGACGTCCTCTAATTGTTGTTGCATGTTTTTATGTGGCTTCTATAGGTTTCTAGCAAGAACGTTTCTTACCTACATAAAACCACAACGTGATATGCCAATTTCTATTTACCCTTCATAAGGACCCTTTTCATCGAATCCGTTCCGACTAAAGTGGGAGAGACAGACACCCGCTAGCCACCTTATGCAACTAGTGCATGTCAGTCGGTGGAACCTGTCTCACGTAAGCGTACGTGTAAGGTCGGTCCGGGCCGCTTCATCCCACAATGCCGCCGAAACAAGATAAGACTAGTAGTGGCAAGAAAAATTGACAACATCTACGCCCACAACAAGTTTGTGTTCTACTCGTGCATAGAAACTACGCATAGGCCTGGCTCTGAAACCACTGGTGGGGATCGCAGCAGAATTTTAAAATTTCCTACGCATCACCAAGATCCATCTATGGAGTATACTAGCAACAAGGGGAAAGGAGTGCATCTACATACCCTTGTAGATCACGAGCGGAAGCGTTCCAATGAACGGGGTTGATGGAGTCGTACTCGCCGTGATCCAAATCACTGATGACCGAGTGCCGAACGGACGGCACCTCCGCGTTCAACACACGTACGGAGCAGCGACGTCTCCTCCTTCTTGATCCAGCAAGGGGGAAGGAGAGGTTGATGGAGATCCAGCAGCACGACGGCGTGGTTGTGGATGTAGCGGGGATCTCGGCAGGGCTTCGCCAAGCTTCTGCGAGAGGGAGAGGTGTTGCAGGGGGAGAGGGAGGCGCCAGGCGCTGTGGTGCTGCTGCCCTCCCTCCCCCCCACTATATATAGGGACCCCTGGGGGGCGCCGGCCCTGGGAGATCAGATCTCCAAGGGGGGCGGCGGCCAAGGGGGAAGGGGGGTGGCTTCCCCCCCAAGCCAAGTGGGGCGCCCCCACCCCTAGGGTTTCCAACCCTAGGCGCAGGGGGAGGCCCAAGGGGGGCACCCCAGCCCACTAAGGGCTGGTTCCCTTCCCACTTCAGCCCATGGGGCCCTCCGGGATAGGTGGCCCCACCCGGTGGACCCGGTACAATACCGATAACCCCCAAAACTTTCCCGGTGGCCGAAACTGGACTTCCCATATATAATTCTTCACCTCCGGACCATTCCGGAACTCCTCGTGACGTCCGGGATCTCATCCGGGACTCCGAACAACTTTCTGGTTTCCGCATACTAATATCTCTACAACCCTAGCGTCACCGAACCTTAAGTGTGTAGACCCTACGGGTTCGGGAGACATGCAGACATGACCGAGACGCCTCTCCGGTCAATAACCAACAACGGGATCTGGATACCCATGTTGGCTCCCACATGTTCCACGATGATCTCATCAGATGAACCACGATGTCGAGGATTGAATCAATCCCGTATACAATTCCCTTTGTCAATCGGTACGTTACTTGCCCGAGATTCGATCGTCGGTATCCCAATACCTTGTTCAATCTCGTTACCGGCAAGTCACTTTACTCGTACCGTAATGCATGATCCCGTGGCTAACTCCTTAGTCACATTGAGCTCATTATGATGATGCATTACCGAGTGGGCCCAGAGATACCTCTCCGTCATATGGAGTGACAAATCCTAGTCTCGATCCGTGCCAACTCAACAGACACTTTCGGAGATACCCATAGTGTACCTTTATAGTCACCCAGTTACGTTGTGACGTTTGGCACACCCAAAGCACTCCTACGGTATCTGGGAGTTGCACGATCTCATGGTCTAAGGAAAAGATACTTGACATTGGAAAAGCTCTAGCAAACGAACTACACGATCTTTTGTGCTATGCTTAGGATTGGGTCTTGTCCATCACATCATTCTCCTAATGATGTGACCCCGTTATCAATGACATCCAATGTCCATAGTCAGGAAACCATGACTATCTGTTGATCAACGAGCTAGTCAACTAGAGGCTTACTAGGGACACGTTGTGGTCTATGTATTCACACATGTATTACGATCTCCGGATAACACAATTATAGCATGAACAGTAGACAATTATCATGAACAAAGAAATATAATAATAACCATTTATTATTGCCTCTAGGCCATATTTCCAACACTAATGTATTCTAACTTTACCATGTCTTATACCCCCCGATACAATCCATAGAATCATCAAAATAAGCACACAATGCAATGAAAACTGAATCTGTCAAAAACAGAACAGTCTATAGTAATCTGAACTCTAACCATACTTCTGTACCTCCAAAAATTCTGAAAAATGAGGACAACATAGGCAATTTGTATATAAATCTTGTGTAAAATATTCAGAATTTTTTGTCGCTTCTGTGAACTTAAACAATTCTGTTACTGGACGCAAAAGTTTCCGTTTTTCAACATGATCAAATCAACTATCACCCAACATGATCCCAAAGGCTTTACTAACATAAAAACACAATCATAACAATAGCATAATTGTGTGAACACACAAAAACAAATTTTTTATTCATTGGGTTGTCTCCCAACAAGCTCTGTCTTTATAGCCATTAAGATAGGCTTGAAATTTGAACGATGCTCACATGAAAGACAAGAATTGAAGCACAAAGAGAGCATCATAAAACTCGTGACAAAGACATTTAAGTCTAACGTACTTCTGATGCATAGGGATTTTATAAGCAAACAAATTATCAAGACAAGAAATATATAGCATATGCAAGGAAGAAGAAAGAAACAATAGCAATCTCAACATACCGAGAGGTAAATTGGTAACATGAAAATTTCTACAAGCATATTTTCCACTCTCATAATAATTGAGGATCATAATCAAATTCAACAATATAGCTATCATATAAACAAATTATCCTCATGATCCACATGCATAAAAGTTTTATAATCTTCCAAGATAGTAGGATTAACATCAACTAAAGTCATGACCTCTCCAAACCCACTTTCATAAAAAAAAATCATAAGATTGAACACTCTCAAAATATGTGGGATTATTTTTACCTAAAGTTGACACTCTTCCAAACCCACTTTCAATATTATTGCAAACATTATTATCAATATCATATTCATCATGAGGCTTAAATAAATTTTCAAGATCATAAGAAGAATCACCCCAATCATGATCATTGCAATAAGTAGTGGACATACCAAAATTAGCATCCCCAAGCTTGGGGTTTTGCATACTATTAGCACAATTGACATTAACGGAAGTAACAGTAAAATCATTGCAATCATGCTTTTCATTCAAGGAGATACCATGAATCATTTCATAAATTTCTTCATCACAATTTTCAGATTCACGAATCTCAAGCAAAACTTCATAAAGATAATCTAGTGCACTCAACTCACTAGCAATTGGTTAATCATGATTGGATCTTTTAAAAAGATTAACAAGTGGATGGGGATCCATATCAATAGATTTCTAGCAAGCGAAATGCAAGCATATAGAAGGCACATGGCAACACAAGCAAACAAAAGATCAAACAAGAAAAAGGCGAACAAAAAAGAAGGCAAATTTTTGTTAAGTGGGGGAGATGAAAATGAGAGGCAAACGACAAATATTGTAAATTGCAAGGAGATGAGATTTGTGATTAGGAACCTGATAGATGTTGATGATGTCTCCCCGGCAACGGCGCGCCAGAAATTCCTTTGACGTGGCTTGAGACTGCGTCAGTATTTCCCCAAAGAGGAACGGATGATGCAACACAGCTACGATAAGTATTTCCCTCAGTTGTGAAACCAAGGTATCAATCCAGTAGGAGAACCAAGCAACACTATGTAAACGTTACCTGCACACAAAGAACAAATACTTGCAACCCGACACGTAAGAGGGTTGTCAATCCCTCCTTGGTAAAAGGATAGATTAATTTGTATGAGATTGGATAAATAGATCTGAATAAAAAAGAAATAAAATAAGTAAAGAAAAAGTGTAGCAAGGTATTTTTGGGTTTTTGGAATAATATATTTGAAAACAAATAAGATAAAATATAGATCTGAAAGCAATATGATAAAAGATAGACCCGGGGCCGTAGATTTCACTAGTGGCTTCTCTCGAGAAAATAGCATACGGTGGGTAAACAAATTACTATTGGGAAATTGATAGAAAACAAATAATTATGACGATATCCAAGGCAATGATCATGAATATAGGCGTCACTTCCAAGATTAGTAGACCGACTCTTGCCTACATCTACTACTATTACTCCACACATCGACCGCTATCCAGCATGCATCTAGTGTATTAAGTTCATGGAGAAACAAAGTAATGCAATAAGAATGATGACATGATGTAGACAAGATCTATTCATGTACGAATAAACCCCATCTTTTTATCCTTAATAGCAATGATGCATGCGTGCATCGCTACCCCTTCTGTCACTGGGTGAGGACACCGCAAGATCGAACCTATCACAAAGCACCGCTTCCCATTGCAAGAAAAATCAATCTAGTTGGCCTAACTAAACCAAAGATTCGGAGAAGAAATACGAGGCTATAAATAATCATGCATATAAGAGATCAAAGAAGACTCAAATAATATTCATGGATATATATCTGATCATAAACTCGCACTTCATCGGATCCTGATACACACACCGCAAAAAGTCATTACATCAAATAGATCTCGAAGAGACCATTGTATTGAGAATCAAAAAGAAAGAATAAGCCATATAGCTACTGCCTACGGACCCGTAGGTCTCTGGTCAACTACTCACGCATCATCGGAGGAGCACCAATGAGGGTGATGAACCCCTCAGTGATCGTGTTCCCCTCTGGCAAGGTGCCAGAATAGGGCTCTAGATTGGATCTCGTGGTTCTGAACTTGCGGCGGCTAGTATTGCGTTTCGTCGACTCCCCTAGGGTTTTTGGAATATTTGGGTATTCATAGAGCTGAGAGGCGGTGGAGGAGACCCCTGTGGGCCCCACAACCCATCAGGGTGCACTAGGGGCCTTTGGCGCACCCTGGTGTCTTGTGGGCCCCACAGGCCTCCCCTCTGGTACTTCCTTGGATCCCAGGTTGTCTTCTGATCCAAAAAAATCTCCAAAAAGTTTTGCTGCGTTTGGACTCCGTTTGATAGGGATATTCTGAGCAGTAAAAAACGAGCAAAAACAGCAACTCACACTGGGCACTATGTCAATAGGTTAGTCCCAAAAAATGATATAAAGTTGCTATAAAATGATTGTAAAACATCCAAGAATGATAATATAACGGCACGGAACAATAAAAAATTATAGATACGTTGGAGACGTATCACGCACCATGCCCTCACGCTGCTTGCCTACCCGCGCCTGGCGAGCCTCGCACTTGGCTAACGCACGCCCATGCGTGTGTGTGCGCGCGTGCACGGCATGGCGATGCCAGCTGTGCCACAGGCCGGCCGATTAGCTCAGGCCTAATGGCCACTGCGACTTGGGCCCCAGCCCCTGTTAATTAGGGTAGACCTAATTAACTTGGTCAAGAAAACCTGTTAATTTATCTATCTTTTTTTAGTTTAGTGTAGTAATTACACAATGACACCTAGACCCCACTAAATAGTAATAGTTGACTAGTCAAACGTTGACTGGGTCAACTGGGCCCTCTGGACCCACCTATAAGCCACATGTACATAGTGATGGGTACACTTCTGTGTACCCATAGAATTTTTCCAATTAATTTCAAAACAATTAATAATTCTAGAAATTGAAGTAAACTTTGACAAATCATATAAAATAATCTGTAACTCGGATGAAAATAATTTATATATGAAAGTTGCTCAGAAAAATATGACAAATATGAATATGTTATCCACTCATCTGTCACATGCCCCTAACATGATGAACATGGATCTTTCCCGTCTGGTTCATCTGTCCAAAAACTGCCTAAAGCCGGGAAAACATTCCCAGATGTTTTCCTGCTTCGTCTGCAACGTGTAGCACTGTAATAGCTCACCCTAGCACAACATATTGCCATGTTAAGCATCACGATGCATTTGTTTGCTTTATATTTATTGTTTCTTCCCCCTCTTCTCTCCGATAGACCCTGAGACCGACGCTTCTCCCGGGGTACGTCTACACACTTGATGACCAGTCCCTTTCAGCAGAGCTTCCATGAAAGCAAAAACTCCTTGATCATTCCAATATCGCCCATTTCTTCTCTCTCATGCTTGCATTAGATTTTGCTACTATTGTTCATTTGTTCCTATTCTGATGCATAGCCTGCTTCTGTAACCTACTATTGTTACCTTACCTATTATCCTATATGCTTAGTATATGTTGATTAGTGATCCATTAGTGGCCCCTCACTTGGTCCCTGTTGCCCCCGCTTTATTACCGGATGTTTCGATCAACGTGATCAAGGTGCAGAGATCGACACATCACACCCCCTTAGTTGTATGACTCTGCAGTGCTACTATCAAGTGCCGAGCCTGATACCTCGTTATGCACTCTTGATGATATCTCTGTAGTGTAGCTAATCGGTTGTGGATTACGGAGGGTGATTCCTCCTTCACCACTCCCAATAACGACTCTGTCATGCAACACCTCAAGTGTGAACCCTTCGAGGGTGACTCCTCCAAGTTCACCTTAACAGTTACATCGAGTGGAAATCCTTCGAGGGTAATTCCTCGAGGTTTCCCCTTGATGTTATGGACACGTGGTTACCCAATTGACCAGGAGGGTACCCGCGAGATAATTACGCGACACGACCGGGCAGTCTTAGCCCTTGATGTAAGTCTGCGACAGGGGACGGCGGGACCATAGATCGTGGACCATTGATCGTCTCCGCACGCTCCCGAGACACTAACTGGTTTGGATTTGTGATCCGAGTAGGCCTATGGCCTTTTCGCACTGACCACCACGCGGTAATAAGTATGGGTAGTCGACGTTGTATGATTCTTCCGAAAGCTCCCAGACGTCAGCAGTTTAGCGGCACGCGCCCGGTTGGACGGTAACCACCTGCACTTTTATAAGGGGATGGGTATGCTCCAGGCCGCGTTCGCAACATGCAGGATTGCAAAGGACGATTGGCCCATGACCCCTTCACATTTAGGATGTAGATAGGTGTGCTGGCCTCTCTGATGAGCCTAAGTAGGACTACGGTATGTCGATTAGCCGAGGCCGGGAATGACCCAGAAAAGTATGTTCAGCCGGAGTTAATCGAGCGTGTCGGGTAAGTTGGTGCACCGCTGTAGGGAAGTATATCTATTCGAATAATCATGTCCACGGTAACAGACGCTTGGAGTTGTATCCCAATCTATACAACTAGAACTGGATACTGGAGGCACTACTTGGATATGATGGCTCCGGGATCGCTTTCTCGCAGGGAGTCGAGGAAGGATCTATGGGCATTACTACAACATACTTGTTACTTATAATATGCTAATATGCACTCTTGTAATGCTGCAAAACGCTGCAATATTCTATTCTTTGATAGGCTTGGCCTTCCCTTCTATTTTGACATTTCTGCAGTTCAGTCCAAATATATAGCCCCATTCCTTTGATACTGATGCATAATTAGTATAGATCTGATATAAGTCTTGCGAGTACTTTGGATGAGTACTCACGGTTGCTTTGCTGCCTTCTTTCCCCATCTACTCGATTGTTGCGATCAGATGACGAAGTCCAGGATCCAGCTGATCCCACTGACGACTACTACTACCGCAACGGAGCCTACTACTATGTGGAGACCGCCGATGACCAGGAGTAGTTAGGAGGCTCCCATCCAGGAGGCCTTCGCTTTTTTGATCAGATGTCGTTGTTTTTCTAGACTTCTTAAGGTAGACTTGTTTACTTATGTCTGTACTCGGATATTTTTGCTTCTGCTGACTCTTGTGTTTTCGAGCTTATGTATTCGAGCCCTCGAGGCCCCTGGCTTGTAATATAAACCTTGTATTATTTTAATTTGTGTCTAGAGTTGTGTTGTGATATCTTCCCATGAGTCTCTGATCTTGATCGCATGCATTTGCGTGTATGATTAGTGCACTATTAAGTAGGGGGCGTCACAAAGGACGACGTTGAAAACTCATGTCGTGGAATGTAAGAGGTTTCAACTACCCGACGAAGAGAATGGCAGTCAGGGAGGTCGTGCATGCCCACAGAGTGGCCATTTTGTGTTTGCAGGAAACTAAAATTGAAATGTGGACGACTGAACTAGCTTCGGACATAGGAGGTGTTTCATTGTAGGCTTGTGTTGTGCTTCCGGTGATCGGCACCACGGGAGGAGCTGCCATCTTCTGGGACAAGCAGCTAGCCAACATAGTATACCACTTCATTGCTTTCTTCTCCATTATGGTTAAGGTAGAGATTATTAGTACTAGATATTTCTTCTGGATGACCATCATTTATGGCACGACAGACGACGCGCAAAAGGAGAACTTCCTGACGGAAATAGCCGCCATTGCCCCGCCTACGACTGAGCCATGGATGCTCAACCTGGATTTTAGCATGATTTACGAAGCAAGGGATAAGAACAACTCCAACATAAATAGAAGAATGTTGGGTAGATTTTGTAGGGCCATCGATCAAGCCGGGGTGATGTAGGGTAGAACCCTAATGGCTCGATCTTTCACGAAAGGAGCGGATCCCGTGAAGAACACGAAGAACACGAGGGGAAAACAAGGGGAAACACGAGAGAATCACTCAAACCAACAAGATATAGTCACACATGTGCTAGATCCTCGAAACACGAGAGGAGATAAAAGATCCACGATCAACAAAGGACGATACAAAGGTAACCGGTTCTTCTCCGTGAGGAGGTCTTGATGGGACCACCCAAGAGGGGGTCTTGAATCCAAGGGGATCTTCTCCGTAGAGGGGCGGCAGTCTCTCTCGTGGAGTAGATCCATAATGGATGAGCAAAGCTCTATCTCACATATGAGCTAAACCAATGCTAACCCTAAAATGGTGGAGGTGGGGGAGTATATATAGTCTAGAGCCACGAAGGGGTAAGTGAGGGGCGAAACAGGTACATGGGCTTCGGCCCAAAGACTCCGCGCGCAGGCAGGACGGAAGTTCCGGGCTCCGGAAGTTCTGGGCAGGTTCCGGCCGGGTTCCGGGCTAACCAGAGAGTTGGCGCGCTCGGGGCTGGTCTGGACTCTGGGGGCCGGAGGTTCCGGGCAGGCCGGAAGGTCTGGGGGCCGGAAGTTCCGGGCTTTCCAGAAGCTTGTCCCTGCTTCTTCTTCCTTCTCCTCTTCCATGCTTGGCCTTGGTCCTTGGATCCTCCATGGTCGTCTCGGTTGTACCTGAGTATGTGCAAGGTCCATGCGTGAGGTAGTAGCCATGTCTCACATGTGGAAAGTGATGGTTCAAAGAGGAGTGAGTTCACCTTGTGTCCAATGGCATATGGTCGAGGTCTCGTCATATGTCCTCTTGGGGCTTGGAGAGTAGTCGGAGTGTACATGGGGATGAACGTGGGATGCTCCGCATCACGGGGTCCAAGAGATTGAATGCAAAAACAGGAAATTCACTTGGAGCAATGAGAGGGAGGTGCCTACGCTTTGCAACATTGACAAGGTCTTCTGCAACGATGCTGGGGAGATCATGGGCCTGGGTTATATGTTGATGGCTGCCTCAACATCCTTCTCTGATCACTGCCCTTTGTTGTTGGCTCATGTGGAAGGACCTCCCAGGCCGGCCAGATTTCGGTTTGAAAACTTTTGGTCATGTTTCCCCCACTTCCACATGACGGTGCGGCATGCTTGGGATAGACTGATAGACCATGATTGTACTTTTGTAAGGATAAAAAAGAAGATGCAAAGGGTGGCTTCGGACCTGAAGATTTGGAGCAAAACTATCTTCGATCGTGCTAAACTGCAGTTTCATATTGCAAATGTGGTCATTCTCAGGCTGGACATTGCCTAGGAAACAAGATCGATGTCCCCAGAGGGATTCAGACTTCAGAAACAACTAAAATTAATGATCTTGGGCCTGGCGGCAATCGAGAGAGCCCGGAAAAGGCAGGCATCCAGACTCACTTGGTTGTGCACTGGGGATGCAAACACAAAAAAATTCAACGCCAAGATGAGGTCATGAAGAAGAAAGAACTTCATTCAAACTCTCAAGATGGCTGCTGGTGAAATTTGCGAACATGAGGAGAAAACTCAGGTTGTTCATGATCACTTTCTAAACCTGTTGAGAGAAAATAAGACGAGGGCATGCACGCTAAATTGGGAGGAGCTGCATCTGCCGGTGATAGACCAACAGGGCCTTGACGCTCCTTTCATGGAACCGGAGGTCTGGGCGGCCGTGTTGGCCTCACCACCGGAGAAAGTGCCGGGGCCGGATGGATTCACAAGCAAATTTTTCAGAACTTGCTGGTCCACTATAAAAGATGACATGATGTTAGTTTTCCAGAGCTTCTACAACATCGCGGAGGTCAACTTCGCCGACCTGAATTCTGCCTTCATCTCCCTCCTCCCCAAGAAGGAGGTGGCCATAGAATTGGGTGATTATAGGCCCATCGGCCAGACCCATTCAATCGCAAAGCTCATCGCCAAGGTGTTGTCCATGCGGCTAGCCTCCGTACTCAAGCAGGTGATCTCGGCAGCACAAACGGCCTTCCAGAAGGGCAAATGCTTACGCGAGAGCTACATGTATGTACAAGGTTGTGTCAAGGCTCTTCATCGGGAGAAGAAACCGGCTCTGTTACTCAAACTAGACATCGCTAAGGCTTTCGACTCGATCTTTTGGGAATATCTGTTGGAACTGCTCCACTGGTTGGGGTTCAGTGGTAGATGGCGGAATTGGATTACCTCTCTGCTAGCCTCCCCCTCCACTTCGATCATTCTTAATGGATCCTCGGGCATAAGATTCTGGCATCGTCACGCCTCCGGCAGGGCAACCCTTTATCTCCACTGCTCCTCATCCTCGCTATTGAGCCCCTACACCGCCTGCTTGCTAGGGCCACAGAATGCGGCATTCTTTCCCCGCTTCCTGGAAGGGGCACTAGCATGCGTGCCAGCCTCTACGCCAATGATGCAATCATTTTTGCCAACCCGGTCAAGGAGGAAATCACCACATTACTGAATCTTCTTCGTGCCTTTGGAGATGCCATGGGACTACAACTGAATCAGACCAAATGCACAATGACACCAATTAGATGTGAATAACTGCCATTGTCGGAAGTGCTACATTATTTTGGGGGCCAAATTGCTCAATTACCAATCACATATCTAGGACTGCGAGTAACTACAACAAGGCTGCACATTGTGCACCTTCAATTCATTGTTGACAGGATCAAGGCTCGACTGGCAGGATGGAAAGGGAAGTTGTTGAGCACTGCAGGCCATAGAGTGCTAGTGCAATGTGTTCTCTCCGCACTGCCAACCTTTGCAATGACAGTGCTGAAGTTGCCCATGAAAATCATTAGAGAAATTGACAAGGCCAGGAGAAGATTTCTCTAGTGTCAGGACGATGAGGTCTCGGGGAAGAAATGCAAAGTGGCATGGACTAAGGTTTGCTTGCCACCGGAGGAGGGGGGTCTGGGCATTCTCAACCTGAAGAAATTTGGCCGAGCTCTGTGTTTGCGGTGGTTATGGTAGGCCTGGAAGGCCCCAAGAAGGCCATGGAGTGCCTTTCGACCACCGTGTGATGAACAAGATCACCAGGCCTTCAATATGGCCACAACAGTCGGCGTGGGCGACGGAAAGATAGCCAGCTTCTGGAACAGCAGATGGATCGGACCTGAATCATTGCGGAACAAATTCCCTGCTCTACAACCATTCAAGAAGAAAGAACAGAACAGTGGCTGACGCACTACACAATGAGCAATGGAGGAGTGATCTGCAGCATGGCAACACCATGGCGATCACCGCTGACTTCCTCCGGATGCACCGGCTGGTACATGGCACGCAACTGAACGCTGAAGCCATAGACGAAATCACTTGGACTAAGGGCAAGCAAGGAATGTATTCAACAAGTTCTGCATCCAGGATGTAGTTTTAGAGAACTGGGCCAACTAGCTTCAAAAGCCTCATCTGGAAGCCATGGGTGCCAGCTAAACTAAAAAAATCGCGTGGCTGTTGTTCCTCAATCGACTTTTGTGCAACGACAAGTTACAACAAAGAGGATGGCCCAACAATTGCTTCTGGCAGCTATGTTGCTGCAACCTGGAAACATATGAGCACATGATCTAGACCTGCCCTTTCTCCTCAAAGGTGTGGAGAGAGGTGGCCACATGGACGGGATGCTCTGCTCTGCACACTCAGGAGCACGAGCGATCCTCATCAACCGTCGGCACCATGCAGACCACTAGATCAATGGCGATTGGCGGTTGCAAAAGACATTGAGACCCCGTTCAGGGACAAATTAGCGAGATAACAACATAGAGCCATCAAGTTGTTTTGTTTTCCCTTTCTTCCACCCATCTGATCACTTGATCAAACATTTTTTCCGCTCTCCTCTTCTAAATCAATTAAGCCAGCAAGTTGCTGGATCTTTCCAAAAAAAATCCTCGTTAGGAAACTTGGGTCACTAAAAGTGCGGCGCCCAACCATACCGTTAAGGATCAAGTCCCTTGGTTTTCATTAATGTTATATATAGTGGACAGTTATCCCCCACCCAATTAGTCTTATAAAGAGCTATTCCCATATGATTAGACCGACAAGAGACTATGTTAAATTGAATGTGGACGGTGGTTTTGACCCTGACCTGGTACAGGTCACTCAGGGAGCAGTCACTAGAGATTCAAATGGGAAGTATATTGCCGCTGTTAATGGAAAGATAGAATGGTGTGGGGATGCACTCAAGGCGGAGGCGATGGCCTTGCACTTTGGACTTAATCTAGCATCATCATTATGGTGTAACACTACTGAAGGATGCTGCTAACGCGACACTGCGATCAGAGACCCTTTGATGAAACTGTGTGTGATGCATTAATCGCAAACGGTGATGTAAAATAACCGTCAAAAAAGAGGCAAAATGTCTGCAATGAAGGATACATCGAGCACAGTTCAGATTTTAGTTGCGTGTGCGATGCGGGGCATATGGTTCAGCTCAATGAACTGTTTGCGATGAGGTAGAACAAAAGAAACGGGCAGGCAGATGAAGGCGTGTGTGATATACGACATACAATTCATTCGGATAAACTGTTTGTGATGATGCGGAACAATAGAAACGGGCAGCCAGATGAAGGCGTGTGCGATATACGGCATACAGTTCACTCGGATGAAGTGTTTGCGTTGAGCCAAGAGAGTAGAAACTGTTCAACTTAACAAGATGTGTGTGATACGCGGCAAACAGGTCTATAATCAGAAATGTGTGGGAAGACTGATAACAACACAGATGATTCCTGTTAACAAGTTGTGTGTGTTGTGAGCAAACGATTGCTAGTATACAATTGTCAGTGATTGATGAAATCATCACCGACGGGTTCCATTGTTTAGTCCGCGTGCAATGTGATTTGCTCTGTCTACAGAGCATCAACATATATACTTCAAAAGACAGCATTGCAAAACCAAATTAAGCATACAATTACACAAGTGACTATACACATAACATTTCCGCACACCAAAGTAAGCAATTACATGCATACTAAACTAGGAGAAACGAGGATCTAATCATCTACTTGTTGCGACGACGCTTGTCGTTGCTCTGCTTCTGGCTGGATCCCTGGCCGTTTTGGGGAAGGAGGCACTTCCTCATGTCAATGATCCGTCTGTACATCTCGTAGCTCATGTACGCCTCCTTGGCCGCGTACACAACGTGAGCTTTGTTGAGTTTCTCCATCTAGGCCGAGTGCCAGGCACGCTTGTCCTTGTTGCAGGAATCCTTCATGTCTCTGTAGTAGGGATCAATGATGGCCTCGGCGAGGTGAACCAATGAGTCCTTCTCATGCTCGTTGTTGCCCCAGATCTTGTATTGACCCTGGATGTCGACAAGATTCTGGCAGGCGATGACCGAATTCTTAAGAACCTTTACATCGTTGGTGATGTCCACCATAGCGAACATGTAGTGGGGGCTGTTGACAAACCCTGCGAAATGCAAGCAAGACCTTGTGGCCAGGCAGTAGTGGTAGACGAGGATGTGATTGCGCACACACATCTGGGCGACGACAACCTTGGGACGAGACCCGACACGAGCGCGGGTGTACTCGAGGTCGAACCGTCCACCTTGTACTTCTCCTCAGCAAGCTATCTCTATGATGTGGATGGAGTGCTCCACCCAGACCGGGTTGTTGGTGTACACCACTGAGAGCTCCATGAACCTTCTATGGGTGTCCACCACGGCATGCATGGTGAACTGCTGCTTGTCGTCGGCAGCCGCTCGGAGCACCATTGGAGCCGCGCAGGATACCCTCTAAGAATTTGTCATGGTGGGTGTGCTTCTTGCAATGGTGGGGCACGATCGAAAGGTTGAAGAGACATAAGGGTTAAATGGCCGCTGTAATAAATGGGGGCCGGTCGGCTTGTAATCGTCACGTCTTGTCACCGCATTCATAGCGGAGGATTCCAGTGCACGCTTGACAACACCCCATCGCACGTGTTTCGTTTGACCATGTGTGGGCTCAAATAGGCGCCAAATGTATTGTCAGTGAGCCTGTTCTCGCGCTACGACACAGTTTACCGGGCAAGCTTCCCGCCCGGCTAGTTTAGCCATACGTTGTCTAGAAGAGGGACACATCGTGGGCGTTTATTGGCAAAAATCTTCGTAAAAATGAAGTGTGTGGAACGACTTTGGTCATAAGTCTACCGTGGGTGATGAGGTCAAAGTTACACAGAAGGGTGATGATGGACACTCGAGTGCGATAATTAATTATGCCCTCTACAGGGCACACAGTTGAAGAAACCAACTGTGTGCAATAATGTCAAAGATCGCAGTCGAGTTAGCTATACAGATCATGTGCTATGAGATCGACAAGGTAAATAGATTCGAGAATGGTTAATAAAATATAAGTCCATTGCATAGTAAGTTCAAAATGGTGTTACCAATATATGAGTCTCATACGATGCCATTTCAACGATTGTACCACAAAAGCTCGAAATATTACAAGGTTCAAATTCCAGAGTTATATGGCTCAAATTCGAAGATTACAAGGTTCAAACTGATATTAGAAATGAAGTTCAGCTCATCAGCTGCAAACGCTCGCGCTGATCTGTTGAACATGGATATAAGAGAGGTTCAAACTAATATTACCACCTGTAAGTCTGGTTTCGAAACCTCATAATTTTTGCAAAGGGGTCAGCCACTGAGAAGTCGTGCATGGGGTTGACACGATGACTTTCGATTACTCTGTCATCTGAAGTTCCAAAATGAAATTCACAATTTTCAGAGCCTATTCCATTCTGCCGCAGCCACTGGCGCTGATCAACAAACCATTCGTTTTTGCAAAATAAATGTAGGGCAAACCTCATTACCTTCAACACCCTTGCTCTGGCAACAAAGAACCTGGCGAATATAATCTCCGGTATGGTCCCTCGGTAGGAGTTCAAAGTAATTTCTGAGAGATGCAGATCTAGCTAGGCATTCGATGTGATTGTTATATTGTATCACGTTATCCACCACCGGGACTAATCTTATCTGCAAAAGAAGAAAACGTGTTAGTGCCTACATGCAGTTTTGAACACTACTACAGGCCTATTTGGTTTGCAGGATTTGTAAAATGCACTAACATGCCATCTTCGATCTGACATGATTAACATGGGCATTTGATTACAATCTAGAGAAATGTAGCCTTCTTCACAAGAGGTTGGAGTGGTTGAAAAGTTCCCTAAGAAAACTAGTACAGATGAATCCAAAGGAGAAATGCTTATGGATTGTAACCATATGGATCAAGCAACCAATATGGGGGGGGCATGTATGTACCGAAATCCTCCAAAAAAATCCTTCAGAAATCGTAGTACATTGTCATTGTAAACTTGGAAAAAGGTGTCACAATTGAACTCCCTTATGGTTAACATTTAACAGGAAAGGAACATCACCTTGATATATAGCTTCTCCAGGCACAGAAAGCATCTCAGGAAACTGACAACTTGCTCCAGGTTGGGGCCGATAGATTCTAGTGCCAAGACCTTCACTGTGTGCAGTTTCTGGGTCAAGCTTGTCGGAATCATTTTCTGGATGACAGACGAACATACAACTTCAAAATTATAAACAATGTTAATTTCTATAAGGAGAGGTCGAAGGCGGCCGTTGTACCTGAACGGGTGTGGATCCAATAACAAGTTCGGAGTATTTGTCAGACGAGTAGCCCACAACTGTCAATTTCGGCGCAGAAATGACATTTATTATTATTGGACCTTCTTGATCAACTACAAGTAATCTCTGAAGTGAAGGTTTGTCCTCAATGACCATACCGTGGTACACATCTTGTGATGTCTTCTTCTCGCACCAGCAACACACATAAATAGTCCGGAGAGTCATGGAGGTGATGTGGAAGCTACTCAAGTGCCTGAAGACAAAGGTACTCGAGTGCAGTACAGCCACGGAGCAGGCGCTCCATGTCACCGTTTGGGAGGCAGATGGCGACGAGCTCGAGCTGCTTCAGTCATGGTAGAATAAGAGCGAGCGCGTCATTAAGGGGGTGAAATGGTAGTTCCTGAACTTGGCGACGCGCAGTGTGGGCACGAGGCGGAGCGCAGACGTTGGCAGCGAGCGCATATGCCCATCATCAAAAGTGAGCTCCTCGAGCTGATCTAGGGCAGGGGATCAGAACCAGTCGTCAAGCTTGGCTCGGTCCTTGCCGTTGGAACGGAACTTGCCCATGCTAAGGCCTCTGGTTGGGCCAGGGTGACTGCCGATGATCTTGGAGAACGCATCCAAGCTTTTGCTATAGACATGGCAGAGCTCGTGGGTGTCGATGAAGTCGAGAGGGGTGGAGTTCCATAGGGGGCGCCACCGCCGGGAAAGGACGGTTGTCCCACGCCCCATATTTGATTGGGAGGAGTGAGATGATGAGTGTCAACATATCATCGGGGAGGCTACTGATGAAGGCTAGGCCTGCTGGGGTCGCTTGCGGTTCTTGCTCGACCCGCCTCCGCTTGTTGGCAGCCCCATTCTCCACCTCCGGAGTCTCCTTGTCAGTGGCGCATTCTGATAGAAGTGTTAGTACAGGGAATATTTAGTTAAAATAGGGCAATAGAAAAGTGTATTGGTAACTAGAAGTTAGTAGGTAGGAATAGAGTAAGAAAATGGAATAACAATTGGTTGCTTAAATACTACACAATTCATTTGATATTGCTGGGTGAGTCAACATGCATATACTTGAAAAGAACACTTACTTCAAACAAAGTCTGGATGGATGATATCGTTGGGGAATTTAGCATATATCTCATGACTAGGCTCTTTTATGTGTAGTGCAATTTTAGTGCCAACTTTTAGTACATAAAACTTAGAAATTTCTTTCCAAAGGCCAGTGCCAAAAAAGCAGTCACCACGTTCATCAAGTCTTACAGTAGCAGCGATTGTAAATCCATGGTTTGTGTTCAGTATGACATCCCTGCAATCTTGATTTATGTAAAGGGAAAGATTGTGTACTACAGATTCTGTTGCATAGCAAGGGACGCGCTGCAGAAAATGGTAGGATTGTTAAAGAAAATATGGTAACATGCAAATATGGGCCCAAATTGAAAGAACTGTACAACAGTTGAAATCGAAGGACAAAAATCTATAATTAAATAGAAAGGGTAAACATGATGTCATGGAAATATGAGAGTAATCGAAAGAACAATACATCATTAATTTGCCTAATATAGAAAGAAGAGGAAAAAAATCTACATGGTGCATGTGGCACCTTTTATCCAAATGTAGCAATATTTAGTATATGTTCAGGAAAGTAGGCCATGCCAACCGATTTATGGTGAGATTGAACATACCGCGCGCATCCTCAAGTCATCTGGTATGGTGAGATGGAACTCCATGGATGTCTGGCGGAGGTCGCAAAGTCCTGATGTGTCCCTGCACTGTACACTCTATGAATGAAAGAAAAGCCTTAAATCAGCTCGAATAAAAATGAATTCACGGCGATTTCAGTCGGGTGATTAAAGGAGGCAGATGAACTGGGATAAGAGATGAGATAATATCTCATTAAATTAATTACCTTGTTTTCCATGAGAAAAAACCCTCAATATGGCGGATTCCCCAACCGGGCAGAGCTGGGTCGACCGTGAGCAGCGTTGAGAAAGTCAATGGCGATAGGCGGCGGCAAGCGAAAGTGGCGAAATGCGGTGAGGTTTGCCGGCAGCCTGGCGGCGGCGGCATGCGTCAAGCTAAGTGGTTTCCACCGCGATAGGCGGTGCCATGCATAGATGCAGAGGAGCTTGTGCACGTGTGAATGGGGACCGGAGGGGTGGCGGGCGGGGTGAGGGTTTTTGTGACCTGAGGATGGTAAGGGTTTTCTTTTTTCTTTTTTAAATTGGGTGTTGAGGGTTTTTTGTCCCACAAAGAGTTTCAGAGGCAACGATTTGTTAGAGCCAACCGTGTGTGATTGACGTAACAGGGAAAATGAAAGTCATTGCACACGGTTCCAATTTTGGGAACTTTGTGTGATTGACGTACTACCTCCGTCCTGGTTTATTGGTCCCCTTTGTAAGTTGTACCAAATTTTGACCAAATATTTAACTAACAAATGTTTATGCATGTCACAAAAAATTATATCATTGAACACTATGTTCAAATACACATCCAACGATATAATTTTTGCTGACCTGCACTAACATTTTGTCAGTTAAATCTTTGGTCAAAATTTAACACATATTACAAAGGGGGCCAATAAACCAGGACGGAGGTAGATTCCATCAACCGAACTGATTGCATCCATATCCCTCATTTAGACATAAGTAAACATAGATTAAACATACTCAGAAATAGATAATAAGCGTACACAAGCATAGTTCAACCATAAGTACATAGTTCAACCGTCATTAAGCTTACTCAAGCGTACATAGTTCGATCCCACATCTCATCTCATCTGCTGGCACGATCCCAAAGCTTCTCCAGGTACTCAGCGTACGCGGCGTGCGCCACGCTGTGAGAATACTTCTGCTTGAAGGAGCCAACAGCTCGTCCTCTTGCATGCGCCAGAACACTTTCATACGCGTCATGAAGCTTTTGGTTGCAAAATGGGCATCGATAGCCGCCATCCGAGGTCCTAATATACCTGTTATGCATTCCCGCATAAAGCTCCCTCGGGATTTGCCTCTTGTACCTCCTCTGGCCATCTTCATCCTCGCTGTCCACATCGTCAGACGACACCTATACAAATAGTAAAAAAAATGTGGCGTCAAATTAATGTTTACAAACTAATCTCTAGCGAGCATTTGGCAGTTGCCAAAATTTGGCATCAAATCAATGTTTACATGCCGTGAAGTAGGATTAGGAATTTATGGATATTTTTTTATACATATCCAGAGATTATGGTTCGATTTTTAAGCACAGTCGTCTATGTACAGACTAATTTTGAAGAAAATAATGGCACAAACATATATGTAGGTCATTCAAAATCTATTGTCAAGTCCTGGCTAGGAATTATTAGCACGAACACTAACCCTAGTCGGATTACTAGCAGAAATCAATTGCACAGATGAAACAACTAATCACTTATCACTTGTACCATTCAAACAATCAATACACTACACGGATCTAATGAAACTTACTCGGACTTCATGGATTGGGAGATGCTACCTCTTGAGCATGCGTTGGTTTTCCCTTGAAGAGGAAAGGGTGATGCAGCAAAGTAGCGTAAGTATTTACCTTAGTTTTTGAGAACCAAGGTATCAATCCAGTAGGAGACAACGCACAAGTCACCTAGTACCTGCACAAACAATCAAGAACCTTGCAACCAACGCGATAAAGGGGTTGTCAATCCCTTCACGGCCACTCACAAAAGTGAGATCTAATAAAGATAGTAAAGTAAATATTTTTGGTATTTTTGTTGTATAGATTGAAAAGTAAAGATTGCAAAATAGTAAACGAGATGTGATCTAAATAAAAGAGATGCAATATAATAAGAAAGAGACTCGGGGGCCATAGGTTTCACTAGTGGCTTCTCTCAAGATAGCATGTATTACGGTGGGTGAACAAATTACTGCTGAGCAATTGATAGAAGAGTGCATAGTTATGAAGACATCTAAGGCAATGATCATGAATATAGGCATCACGTCTGTGTCAAGTAAACCGAAATGATTCTCCATCTACTACTATTACTCCACACATCGGCCGCTATCCAGCATGCCTCTAGAGTATTAAGTTCATTAGAAGAGAGTAACGCATTAGGCAAGATGACATGATGTAGAGGGATAAACTCAAGCAATATGATATAAACCCCATCTTTTTATCCTCGATGGAAACAATATAATACATGCCTTGCTGCCCCTACTGTCACTGGGAAAGGACACCGCAAGATTGAACCCAAAGCTAAGCACTTCTCCCATTGCAAGAAAGATCAATCTAGTTGGCCAAACTAAACCGATAATTCGAAGAGACTTGCAAAGATATCAAATCATGCATATAAGAATTCAGAGAAGAACCAAATAATATTCATAGATAATCAAGTTCATAAATCCACAATTCATCAGACCTCAGCAAACACACCACAAAAGAGTATTACATCGAGTAGATCTCCAAGACAATCAAGGAGAACTTTGTATTGAGAATCAAAGAGAGAGAAGAAGCCATATAGCTAATAACTATGGACCCGAAGGTCTGTGGTAAACTACTCACGCTTCATCGGAGTGGCCATGGTGTTGATGTAGAAGCCCTCCGTGATCCATTCCCCCTCTGGCAGATCGCCGAAAAAGGCCCCAAGATGGGATCTCACGGGTACAGAAGGTTGCGACGGTGGAAAAATGTTTCGTGGCTCCCCCTGATGTTTTTAGGGTATAAGAGTATATATAGGCGAAAGAAGTACGTCGGTGGAGCTATGAGGGGCCCACGAGGGCGGGGGGGCGCCTACCCCCCTAGGCGCGCCCTCCTTCCTTGTGGCCACCTCGTGATGTTCTAGACTTCAACTCCAAGTCTTCTGGTTTGCTTTCGGTCCAAGAAAGATCATCGCGAAGGTTTCATTCCGTTTGGATTTCGTTTGATATTCCTTTTCTGTGAAACACTAAAATAGGCAAAAAAACAAAACTGGCACTGGCCCTCCGGTTGATAGGTTAGTCCCAAAAATAATGTAAAAGATCATATTAAAGCCCATTAAACATCCAAAACAGATAATATAATAGCATGGAACAATAAAAAATTATAGATACGTTGGAGACGTATTAAGCATCCCCAAGCTTAATTCCCGCTCATCCTCGAGTAGGTCTAATGATAAAAACATAAATTTTGATGTGGAATGCTACCTAACATAATTATCAATGTAATTTTCTTTATTGTGGCATGAATGTTCAGATCCGAAGGATTCAAGACAAAAGTTTAATATTGACATAAAAATAATAATACTTCAAGCATACTAACAAAGTAATCATGTTTTCTCAAAATAACATGGCCAAAGAAAGTTCATCCCTACAAAATCATATAGTTTGGTTATGCTCCATCTTCGTCACACAAAATATTCAAATCATGCACAACCCCGATGACAAGCCAAGCAATTGTTTCATACTTTAGTATTCTCAAACTTTTTCAACTTTCACGCAATACATGAGCGCGAGCCTTGGACATAGCACTATAGGTGGAATAGAATGGTGGTTGTGGAGAAGACAAAAAGGAGGAAGATGATCTCACATCAACTAGGCGTATCAATGGGCTATGGAGATGCCCATCAATAGATATCAATGTGAGTGAGTAGGGATTGCCATGCAACGGATGCACTAGAGCTATAAATATATGAAAGCTCAACAAAAGAAACTAGTGGGTGTGCATCCAACTTGCTTGCTCACGAAGACCTAGGGCATTTTTAGGAAGCCCATCGTTGGAATATACAAGCCAAGTTCTATAATGAAAAATTCCCACTAGTAAATGAAAGTGACAAAATAAGAGACTCTCTATCATGAAGATCATGGTGCTACTTTGAAGCACAAGTGTGGAAAAAAAGATAGTAGCATTGTCCCTTCTCTCTTTTTCTCTCATTTTTTTGGCCTTCTCTTTTTTTGGCCTTTCTCTCTTTTTTATTTATTTTTTTATTTATTTCCTCACATGGGACAATGCTCTAATAATGAAGATCATCACACTTCTATTTACTTACAACTCAAAAATTACAACTCGATACTAGAACAAAATATGACTCTATATGCGTGCCTCCGGCGGTGTATCGGGATGTGCAATGAATCAAGAGTGACATGTATGAAATTATGAAAGGTAGCTTTGCCACAAATACGATGTCAACTACATGATCATGCAAGGCAATATGACAATGGTGGAATGTGTCATAATAAACGGAACGGTGGAAAGTTGCATGGCAATATATCTCGGAATGGCTATGGAAATGCCATAATAGGTAGGTATGGTGGCTGTTTTGAGGAAGGTAAATGGTAGGTTTATGGTACCGGCGAAAGTTGCGCGGTACTAGAGAGGCTAGCAATGGTGGAAGGGTGAGAGTGCGTATAATCCATGGACTCAACATTAGTCATAAAGAACTCACATACTTATTGCAAAAATCGACAAGTCATCAAAAACCAAGCACTACGCGCATGCTCCTAGGGGGATAGATTGGTAGGAAAAGACCATCGCTCATCCCCGAGCGCCACTCATAAGGAAGACAATCAAAGAAACACCTCATGCTTCAAATTTGTTACACAAGGGTTACCATACGTGCATGCTACGGGACTTGCAAACCTCAACACAAGTATTTCTCAAATTGACAATTAATCTACTAGCATGACTCGAATATCACCATCCTCATATCTCAAAACAATCATCAAGCATCAAACTTCTCATAGCATTCAACGCACTTTTTATGAAAGTTTTTATTATACCCATCTTGGATGCCCATAATATTAGGACTAATTTTATAACCAAAGCAAATTACCATGCTATTCTAAAAGACTCTAAAAATAATATAAGTGAAGCATGAGAGATCAATAATTTCTATAAAATAAAACCACCACCGTGCTCTAAAAAGGTATAAGTGAAGCATTGGAGTATTCTAATAAATTCCGATTCATGCGTGTCTCTCCCAAAATGTGTGTACATCAATGATGATTGTGGTAAACTAAAAAGCAAAGACTCGAACCATACAAGACGCTCCAAGCAAAACACATATCACGTGGTGAATAAAAATATAGCATCAAGTAAAGTTACCGATAGACGAAGACGAAAGAGGGGATGCCTTCCGGGGCATCCCCAAGCTTAGGATTTTGGTTGTCCTTGAATTTTACCTTGGGTGCCTTGGGAATCCCCAAGCTTAGGCTCTTTCCACTCCTTATTCCAAAATCCACCAAATCTTTACCCGAAAACTTGAAAACTTCACAACACAAAACTCAACAGAAAATCTCATGAGCTCCGTTAGTATAAGAAAATAAACCACCACTTTAAGGTACTGCAATGAACTAATTCTTTATTTATATTGGTGTTAAACCTACTGTATTCCAACTTCTCTATGGTTCATACCCCCCGATACTACTCATAGATTCATCAAAATAAGCAAACAACACACAAAAACAGAATCTGTCAAAACAGAACAGTCTGTAGCAATTTGACTAAATCGAATACTTATGGAACTCCAAAAGTTCTGAAATAAATTGGTGGATGTGAGGAATTTGTCTATTAATCATATGCAAAAATAATCAACCTAAAATCACTCTCGAGTAAAAATTGGCAGCTAATCTCGTGAGCGCAAAAGTTTCTGTTTTTTACAGCAAGATCGCGAAGACTTCACCCAAGTCTTCCCAAAGGTTCTACTTGGAACAAACACTAATTAAAACATAAAATCACATATAAATAGAGGCTAGATGAATTATTTGTTACTAAACAGGAACAAAATGTAAAGAACAAAAATAAAATTGGGTTGCCTCCCAACAAGCGCTATCGTTTAACGCCCCTAGCTAGGTATAAAAGCAAGAATAGATCTAGGTATTGTCATCTTTGGCATGCAATTCTTCAATTGTACACGCATAACCCTTAGGAGGTTCTTCGGTTTTCTTAATGATCAAACTCCTAGGCAAGAAATCAAGAAATCCATTTGTAGCAAAAGGTTCCTTAATAATATCGAAAAAGTTGGGGTGAACACTTATTGATTTGAGGTCTTCGTTCTCCTTACTAGAAGATTCACCCTTATTTTTAGGAACATAGATAAACTTGGCAATTTTGGTAGGAGGAGGATTTGAGGTATTTTTAACGGCAGAAAAAGCGGTACCCAAGTTGGTAATAATATCTTCGAGCTTATCAATTCTAGTGGAATCTTGATCTACCTTCTCATTAACTATGGGTTCCTTTTCCCTAAGATTTTTCAGAGTAACTCCTACCTTAGATCCGTATTGGGTAATTTGGTTGTGGATCTTTTTATCCAAATTTTCGATTAACTCCACAGTGGCAATATTTTCAATAATATCAAGCCTTTGCATCACATGTTCCAAAGTTAAAATAGTTCCATTTACCAAAAGAGGTGGTGGGCCTAGGTATAAGAATCAAAAGTATGGCTTCCCAAGAAATTCCCTCCGGTAATGGTGTCAAGAACATATCTATTCCAAGGAGTGATGCCTACGTAAAAATTGCGAAGAAGAACAGAAGTGGATTGCTTTCTAGTAGATCTATTTTGAGCATTGCAAATTCTATACCAAGCATCTTTTAGATTTTCTCTCTCCCTTTGTTTAAAATTAAGAACTTCATTATCGGGAGTATTAACAATGATATGACTATCCATGAAGGCGAGACAAACGATCTAACACACGGACGCACAAGAAGCAAGCGAAAAGAGACGAACAAAAAAGGGCGAAGAAAAGGCAAAGTCTTTCGAAAATCGTTTTAGAAGTGGGGGAGAGGAAAATGAGAGGCGAATGGCAAATAATGTAATGTGAGGGAGAAGAGTTTATGATGGGTACTTGGTATGTCTTGACTTGGTGTAGATCAACCCGGCAACAGAGCCAGAAATCCTTCTTTCTACCTCTTGAGCATGCGTTGGTTTTCCCTTGAAGAGGAAAGGGTGATGCAGCAAAGTAGCGTAAGTATTTCCCTCAGTTTTTGAGAACCAAGGTATCAATCCAATAGAATACAACGCACAAGTCACCTAGTACCTGCACAAACAATCAAGAACCTTGCAACCAACGCGATAAAGGGGTTGTTAATCCCTTCACGGCCACTCGCAAAAGTGAGATCTAATAAAGATAGTGAAGTAAATATTTTTGGTATTTTTGTTGTATAGATTGAAAAGTAAAGATTGCAAAATAGTAAACGAGATGCAATGTAAATAGAAGAGATGCAATATAATAAGAAAGAGACCCGGGGGCCATAGGTTTCACTAGTGGCTTCTCTCAAGATAGCATGTACTACGGTGGGTGAACAAATTACTGCCGAGCAATTGGTAGAAGAGCGCATACTTATGAAGACATCTAAGGCAATGATCATGAATATAGGCATCACATCCGTGTCAAGTAGACCGAAACGATTCTGCATCTACTACTATTACTCCACACATCGGCCGCTATCCAGCATGCATCTAGAGTATTAAGTTCATAAGAACAGAGTAATGCATTAGGCAAGATGACATGATGTAGAGGGATAAACTCAAGCAATATGATATAAACCCCATCTTTTTATCCTTGATGGCAACAATACAATACGTGCCTTACTGCCCCTACTGTCACTGGAAAAGGACACCGCAAGATTGAACCCAAAGCTAAGCACTTCCCCCATTGCAAGAAAGATCTATCTAGTAGGCCAAACTAAACCGGTAATTCAAAGAGACTTGCAAAGATATCAAATCATGCATATAAGAATTCAGAGAAGAACCAAATAATATTCATAGATAATCAAGTTCATAAATCCACAATTCATCGGATCTCGGCAAACACACCGCAAAAGAGTATTACATCAAATAGATCTCCAAGAACATCGAGGAGAACTTTGTATTGAGAATCAAAGAGAGAGAAGAAGCCATCTAGCTAATAACTATGGACCCGAAGGTCTGTGGTAAACTACTCACGCTTCATCGGAGAGGCTATGGTGCTAATGTAGAAGCTCTCCTTGATCGATTCCCCCTCCGGCAGATCGCCGGAAAAGGCCCCAAGATGGGATCTCACGGGTACAGAAGGTTGCGGCGGTGGAAAAGTGGTTTCGTGGCTCCCCTGATGTTTTTAGGGTATAAGAGTATATATAGGTGAAAGAAGTACGTCGGTGGAGCTACGAGGGGCCCACGAGGGTGGGGGCGCGCCCTCCTGCCTCGTGGCGGCCTCGTGGCGTTCCAGACTTGAACACCAAGTCTTCTGGTTTGCTTTGGGTCCAAGAAAGATCATCGCGAAGGTTCATTCCGTTTGGATTCCATTTGATATTCCTTTTCTGCGAAACACTAAAATAGAAAAAAACAGAAACTGGCACCGGGCCTCCGGTTAATAGGTTAGTCCCAAAAATAATATAAAAGAGCATATTAAAGCCCATTAAACATCCAAATCAGATAATATAATAGCATGGAACAATACAAAATTATAGATACGTTGGAGACATATCGGTAGAACATAACCATAGAATTTCTATTCCAAAAAGCGGGAGGCAGGAGTAAACAGAGAAACCCTAGGATCTATTTGACACATAAATGGGTATAGATGACTAATCGGTTGTCCGTCATCATCGGAGTCCTTGCCGGAGTGGTCGTCGGAGTCGTCACCGGGGTCGTTGCCTGATTCGTCACCGGAGTAGGTGTGGACCTCCGCCTTCGGTTGTGGAAGCACGATGCCGTCGACGATGTCAGGGTGCAGCGATACCTCGCCGGCGGTGACGGTAACCTCTGTCTCCATCTCCACATCGTGCTCCGGTGCTTCAACAGCCTCAGCGCCGCCACTCCTTCCGATGGGGCGCTTCGGCAGCATCCTCATACACTAACGGTTTTGAGGACTGAGAGCGGTGTCGAGGATGCAAGCGGAGAGAGAGGATTGTGTGTGTGGTGAGGATGGGGGTGCGGCCGCTCGGGCACGCCATTAATATGGAGTAGTGGGAGAGAGGCGGGCGGCGGTCAAACCGCTGGCTCGCCTCCCGGTGAGCCTATGCACAGGACTGCTGGCATGCCTACCATCGTTTCACATAGCTACTCACATGCTTCCCGATGACACTACGTAGCGAGCACGCCTACCATCAATTCACACACATGCACTCACGCCTCCCGGTCTTCCGGCGGGGTGGACTGCTCACATGCGTCCTATCAACTCACGCCTGCTCGCACGGCACACAGGTCGCGTGGTGGCACGTATATTGTTTTCTATTTGGATGATTAATGCTACCACTTTATTGCTTAGCCGAAGCATGGCACGTATCCATTGTTGGTCTAACGCTCACGGTTCGAATAAATAATCCGTTTGGGATATTGGTTCCCAATTATTAATAATCTCCCATTTGTAAGAAGACAAAGATTACATCAAAACTGGTCTCAAATTTGACAAAAAAAGTACAATGCCATTTTGTATTGGTGTCCATATGACAACACGATAAGTTTCATGAATTTCAAATAAGTTTTGGATGTACTAGAATTTAAAAATCAAGATTCTCAATGTTTGAAATTTCTTGCACGGGGAGTAAACATGCACCCAGTGACACACATGTGTTTTTGCAATCCATTTAGGTGCACTGTCACGTGTGCATGTAGCTCAAGTTTGATTTTTTGCACATTATACCCCTAGAAAATCAATCAATGTACTAAAACGTCTTAATAATCTCTGCTTTTTTTTCAAAATTAAAACGTCCCTCCTTTGGTAATGTATGTTCACCGCTGGATAATTTAACATGCATCGTAGTTGTGGTGGATTCGCGGTGTGTGTGTGTGTGTGTGTGTGTGTGTGTGTGTGTGTGTGTGTGTGTGTGTGTGTGTGTGTGTGTGTGTGTGTGTGTGTGTGTGTGTGCGTGCGCGCGTCTACGGGGTGGCGGGTGGCTGGCAGTACACTACAAGTCATGAGCCACCGTGTGGGTTGACCTTTTTGTGAGGCAGGTGCCACATCAGAGTCGTGAATTCATTATTTAAAAATAGTACACAACCCTTTCATACATACATGTTTTGGCCACATGCAGTCGATGGTTGTCCTACACGACAATCGATACTTGCGTGACACTTTCTGTGGCCCCGCGAGGTCATCGTCCATCACTTTGACCAACAGTCGGCAGAGAGGTTAATTTGACCGGCAAGGTAGAATCTTTTTTGTTTGTGTTATGGTGGGAGTATATAGTACGCGTCGAAGAGGTGGGAGGGGACTAGCATATATACTATACGTACGCGTCCGTGAACAAGTACAGCTCACTCAGTGTCAGGACTTTTCGGTTTCCGAGGCACGTGCCACATCAAAGTTGTGAAATTGGCTATTCAAACATCACACAACACCTCTTTGGGCCACATGCATGCAAGCGGTGGTTATCCTAGGACACTCACGTGTGACACTTCCATCTATGGGCCCGCGAGGCCATCATCGATGCATGCATCACTTTAACCTACATCGAGAGAGGTTACTTAATTTCACCATCAAGGAGGATTCTTTTTTGGGTTGTATACGGTAGGAGCATATATATAGTATGCGTCGAAGAGGGGGAGGGGACCATCATATGTAGTATGCTTCATGAACTTTGCTCTGTGTGGGGACTTTACGGTTTTCGAGGCATGTGCCACATCAAAGTTGTGCATTTTGGGTATTCAACATATATTTGGCCCATATACAAAGCGATGGTGGTTGTCCTCTCGCACCCACTTAAGCGGTTATCAGCGATATCGATGCTTTCCATCTGTGGGCCTGCTTGGTCCATCACTACTTTTCCTGACAACGAGAGAGGTTAATTTGACTTAGGAGGGGATTATTATTTTTGTTTGTAATACTGTATATATATAGGTCATGCTCTGGGATGACATGATACAGTTTGAGTCCACACATGCATGTGTACGCATCAATTCCTCCCATTGAGTCAAAGTGGCTAGTACCACGACACGTCATGAACCAATCTCGCTCTGTGTAGGGACTATACAATTTTCGACGCACACTCCACATCAATGTTGTGAAATGGTATTCAAACATGCATGCACGCATCACCTCCATGCATATGCATGTAGTGGTTGTCTTCGAATGGTACACTCCCTCGCGTGGTTATCGGCGACAAGCCTACATATTCGTGGGCCCGCATGGACATCCATGATCACCTTGACCGACAACAAGATAGGTTACCATGGAGGATTGTTCCTTTGGTTTGTGTTATCGTAGTATAGGTCATGGTGAGATTCAGACCTAATTAAGTTTGAGCGCATACTATGCACGCATGCATGCATGAATCCCCGTCATCGGCTTGAAGTGTGGTGTGACATACATATGCATCGTCAACTAACCCTCACTCAGTGTGGGGATTTCTAGTTCGAAAGCACGATGCCACATCAAAGTTGTTCCATTGTGTATTCAAACACACCTCTCCATACATATGTTTGGGCCACACGCAGGCAGTGGTTGTCTTCAGGGACTAGCTGCTTGCGTGATTTGGCGGGATAGCCCATCTCCGGGGTCGCATGGACGGCCATCACTCTGACCAACAACAAGAGAGAGGTTGTATGACCAAGGTGGATTATTCTTGGTCCGTTTTACGATCCATCTTGGTGAGATGCCTCTCTGGTCCGCCGACTGAAAGTGTGTGTGTGGGGGGGGGACTGCTACTTCGCACTTTGCTAGGTGATCCTCCGTGGGGGGGCATGCATTCATAGCTTAGGATTCCCTTCCTGCCGACACGAGAGGGGCAACCAATACCGTGCGCTTTGCGAGATAGGTTCCATATCGAAGTTGTGTTTGGTATTTGAACATCAAACCACCCTTTTCATACATATATTTGGTCCACATGCAAGTGTGTTCGTGTTCTGAACCTCTCCCGCGTCATTTTTCGCCAAATTTATGAACATCAGACAAGTCGGATGACGCAACAGGCACGGTTCACTCACAATAACCGTGTGCCACACCGGTGCCCCTGTCACGCACATTCACACAGTACATTGGGCTCCACGAGGCTTCTCCTCTCAAAAATATCTACCCGCCTACAGGTTTTTTCTGTTTGATAACACACA
Source organism: Triticum aestivum (assembly GCF_018294505.1). Lineage (NCBI taxonomy): Eukaryota > Viridiplantae > Streptophyta > Magnoliopsida > Poales > Poaceae > Triticum > Triticum aestivum. The sequence continues at coordinate 247,723,963 of NC_057799.1, forward strand.
ATTATTATGTTTCGACCGTGTGTGATGTTTCTTGTTCTCGCTCCCGCCTGCATCCCTAGAAAATATCTGCCCGCCTCGAGGGTTTTTCCGTTTCATAACACACAGTTGTTATTTCCGGACCGTGTGCGATGCAACATCATCCAAATTTTCAATAGCCCAGGCATTTCATTCCCGTGTTTGACTCCCGCGTAGTAAAATTTTCAGTAGCCACGTCATTTCCCCAAACACACCCTCGCCCCCCTCCACACACACACACACACCAAAACCTCCTCGGGCGCGCGCGAGCACATACACACACACACACCCTCCCTTGCTCGAAAGCCTAGCAACATCGCCACCGCCGCAAGGCCTCCATTGTCAACATCTGTCGGTTTGCCCGTGCAGCTTACCCACCGATCTCCATACCCAGGTCGCCTTGAGTTTCTTAGATGATGCCTGCCAAACACCCCTTTCCCATAGATCGCCATCCCCATCCCCATCCCCCACTCCAGAGCGTCACAGCCTTACCCCGGTTACGCTTCCCATGGAGCTCGAGGAGCGACTGGCCCAGAAGAGGTGTATCGCAGTCTCTTCGCCCGACGTTGCCGAGGAAGCTGACGACCATTACTAGCCGCAGGCACTCAATCAACGGGCTAGAGTATGCGGGTATATCGCGGACGTCAGCTACGACATCGAGGTCATTGACAACAACGACCTGACGCGAGCTATGTCAGAGGTTAAGTGGCCCACTCCCAACCCCTCAGGTTCAACCGCCGTCGATCTCATCCATGGCCCTGCCGCTGATCTCCTCTGGCTTGCTGTCAAGAATTTGCCATCCTACATCGCCATCGAGCCCCTTTTGTCATTTCTGAAGGACACGTTCTGCGACGCTGACTTGGGATCCACAGCTTCCAAGTCAGACCTCATCGACTGCGACCACGAGGAGGGCACCCTCTCCGGCTCTTCCAAGGGGAAAGAGCCCATCTACTCTTCCAAGGGGAAAGAGCCTGTCTACGACATGAGGAAGGGCACCCTACAGCCGTGCTCTTCCAAGGGGAAGGAGCCCATCTGCGATAACATGGAGAGCATCCAGGGTCCATGCTCTTCCCACGGGAACGAGCCCATCTGTAACAAGTGAGGAAACCCATGATTTGTTTTGTCATGCCTCTTCACAGGGGGAACCCATGATTTGTTTTGTCGAGTCCCTTTTGTAGTGTAGTGAGAATATGTCCAGTTTTAATTGCTATATTTGGTTTTTTGCAGTATGCCTTGTTTATTTCAGTTGTTCACAATGTGATGCTCTATATGTG